>NC_062220.1:129585775-129869435 GCF_902686445.1 Sciurus carolinensis
TAGCCTGCCCTGGGATTCAGGAGATCCCCAATGAGATCTAGGAGATTATCTCACTGTGAAGACAGGATCCAAATACAGCCCAAGGCCCTCTTCCCTTTTCTAAAGAGAAGCCCCCTTAATATCCACTCCAGCCCCATGAAAGGGAATTATAGGAAACCCTGCTTCCATTCGTGAAAAGAATTCTTGAAGAAGCATTTCAGGTTCTTTTATGATCCCTCCCCCTTTTATGGGCTTGCTCTGTGCCCTGGGGTTGCTTTCTCTACCATTTCTGTGGTGGCTCCCTCCCCTGGGCCCACCCTCTCCCCTCACCCTCACCCCTCACCCCAGCCTCGTTTTGATGAATATGAGGTCCTTCAGCACAGCCTTCCACTCAGAATTGGTGGAAACTTGTCTCTTTGTATTTAGTCCAGAAAAAAATTGCTTTATAGCCTTTTTTTTTTGTTTTTTTGTGGTACCGGGTTTGAACACAGGGCCTTGTGCATGCGAGGCAAGCACTCTACCAACTGAGCTATCTCCCCAGCCCCTACTCTTTTGCTTTGTACCTTTTCTTTTAAGATTAGAAAAGCTCTTGATAGGTACAGTCTCTGTGGTTTGGGGTTCTGCTCCCTTTACAGAATATTTTCTCCCAATCGCACCTTTAGTGACGGTGGCACAGAGAGAGGGGGACTCAGGCAGAGTTCTAGAGGCACCACCAAGTTACAGAGACAGATGGTCCCCAAATGACAGTAGCTACTTACACCATTTTTGGCTTTACAATGGTGTCAAAGTGATACTCAGCAGAAACCATGCTTCAGATGTTGAACTAGCCTTTTCCTGGGCCGGATGTTTGATCCAGTGGTCCCTCAATGCCGGCAGGGGCAGTGAGTCACAGCCCCAGTCAGTCCCACATTCACTGGAGGAACACCAATTCTCCAGAGTGCCAAATGAGTGTGGCAAAATTTGGAGGTTCTGTGAGTCAGGTGTACGTGTTAGTTTTTCATCACTGAACAAAATACCTGAGGACATCGACGTAGAGAAGGAAAGATGTATTTGGCTCATCGTTTCAGATATTTCAGTCCATGGTTGGCCAGCTCCATTGCTGTGGACCTGAGTGAGGCAGAACATCATGGCGGAAGGGTGGGGTAGAAAATGTTGCTCAGCTCATGGCAACCAGGAAGGAGAGAGCAGGGGCAGGAAGAGAGGGAGAGACAGAGGGAAAGAAAAGGAGGAGCCGGAGACAAGGTAGAGTCCCCAGGGCGCACTCCCATGACCAGCTTCCTCTAACTAGATCCCATCTCCTGTGGTTTGTACCACCTCTCAATCATCATTCACCTATGAACTGATGAAGGGATTGATCCACTGAGGTGGTCAGAGCCCTTGTGATCCAAATCACTTTCCAAATGCTCTGTCTCTGAGCACTGCTGCAGAGGGGACAGATCTTCAACACTCGTGCCTTTCTCATCAAAACCATAACAGGGTCATAAATGCAGTTTTGACTTGGGATATTTTCAGTTTACAATGGCTTTATTAGGACATGCCCCCAACCACTGATTCAGGAGCATTTCACATTTAGAGTACAAAGACATATTCCAAAGGAGCCCTGGGGTTTACATCACAATAATTGTCACTCACTCTGATTTTATTTGCCAAATGGACATCTCGTATCTGCACATATCTTTCCCTGAAAGTCATGCTCACGGGTCTGGCTGGAGGGGCAGGATGGAGCGGTGCTGGAAGTATTGGACAGGAGAGGTCATCAGACCAGACCCACCAAGTTCCAGTGACAGAATCGATGTCACACGGGTTCCAGAATGAGACACAACTGCACCTTGCTTCATTTGACTGGAGCAAATGCAATCCGTTTTCATTTTCTCTGACATTTATTACATTAGGGAGGGGCTGGCAGAGGAAGGGGCATTAGCCACAAATATGACAAGGTTAAAGAACAGGGTCTGGTCTGAAGCACTCTGTTCAGACAGTTGACAACCTGGGTTCATTAATCAATATTATTGACGTGGCCAAGCTTCAGGTTAGAAGCCTGTGCCCCAAAATGACGTGTTGGGGACGAGATGTCTGAAGCCCATCTTCTCAGAGATATGTGTTTGGAAAATGTTTTTAATCTTGGAAATAGAACAGGGAGTGTCACAGCCAGGAAGATGCTTAATTAGACTTGAGGAGAAGTTGCCAGCTGTTCATAAAACACACAGAGTTGTCTGGGGACTCTTCCAGTTCTGCAGAAATGGCGGTATTCCCCTACTATGTTCAAGGGTGGAAAGATGTTTCTGGAAAGGTTGAATCAATGCATATAACCAGAATTTAGGAAAGAGCAAGAACAGGCACGGAGGTGAATTGAGTAGTGAAAACTGAGAGAGTTTTGTAGTTTGGTTACTTTGGGGGTTCTTGAAGAGAGACAGGGGACTTGAAGACATGTGGTTATGAGGTACAAGTTATGAAACTAGAAAGGAAATCTGGGAAAGTTACCAGCCCCACAGTGTCACAGGAGAAAGGGACCTAACAAGGGACACAGCTCAGCCTCTGGTTCAGTGTAGGAAGCCCGTGGGACTCTCCTAGGGAAGGGCCACCTGCCTTTACTTGGAAACATTAGTGATAGGGGATGTTCTGGTCCTCTGACAGATTAGAGGGACAGGTAAGGACACAATGCTATAGCCAGTCTGCAGTTACCACCAATGATTGATTGCAGCACCTTGGAGATGTCACCTAACATCTCTGTGCCTCCATTTCTGTCCCTTTAAATTGGGGATAATAGTGGTTAAGGGTTATTATAGGGCTTCATTGTATGTATATTTATATACATAGAATTATTTTATAGAATGTGTAACTATATGCAAAAACCCCATGCACACCTATATATTTATTTTCATGACAGATATACAGATCGAGCATCCATAATTCAAAATTTCAGATCCAAAAATGCTCCAAAAATCCAAAACTTTTTCAGCAGGGACATGATGTAGCAAGTGGAAACTTCAACACCTGACTCAGGTGACAGTTTGCAGTCACAACCAGGCACACTAAAGATATTGTATGCTGTTATATTCAGGCAATGTGTATAAATTGTGTATGAGGCATACATGAATTTTGTGTTCAACATCTTAATTTGCAAATATTCCAAAATCTGAAAAACAAATTCCTGAAGCATTTCTGATCCCAAGCATTGAGGTTAATGGGTACTCAACCTATATATCATGTGAAGCAATGAGTGCTTGCAATTTAATAAGTGGCACATGACTTTGCTGTTATCATCACTATGACCAGGTTGTTCTCTGTATGAAAAATTTCTTCTTCAGATGGAATAAATTTGGCTTGTTGTCTTCCTGCCTATTTATCCCCTCTCACAGCCCAGATGTGATTCAGACTAAATCTTCTCTGCCTTCCATGAATATCCTTCATATATTTAAAGATAATTTTCATGTCCCTCTGTTATGGTTTGGATATAAGGTGCCCCCCAAAAGCTCATGTTTGAGGCCATGCAAGAAGGTTCAGAAGAGAAATGATTAGGTTGTGAGAGTCTTAATCCAATCAGTGAATGAATCCCTGATGTGATTAACTGAGTGGTGACGGAGGACATTGGGGTGTGACTTTGGGGTACATATCTGTATCTGGAGAATGGAGTCTCTCTCTGCTTCCTGATCACCATGTGAGATGCTTCCCTCCACCACACTCTTCCTCCATGATGTCCTGCCTCACTTGAGCTCCGAGGAATGGAGTCTGCTGTCTATGGACTGAGTCCTCTGCAACTGTGAGCCCCCAAATAAATTTTTCCTCCTGTGCAATTGTTCTGGTCAGGTCTTTTAGTTACATCAGTGGAAAAAAAACTGATTAAAACTCCCTCCTTACTTTTCTTCCTTCAGTTCAACATGAGAGCGTTTGCAAATGCTGTTCCTTCAGCCTAGGACACCCTTCCCTCCCATTGGTCTTCATGCTCTAACTCAGACTTTATCTCCTTCAAGAATCCTTCTCACATTCTTACCCATATTCCCTGTGTGTTTGTATAGAGATAAAAGAGCTTGGTACTGCTCGTTAGAGCTCTTTGTGCCTGTCGCCATTGTACCCTTTGACTGTCCAGCCTGGTAACCCTACACTGAGCATGGTGCCAGCCTAACAGCGTGGTTGAAAATGCGTTTGAATGAATTCGGAGGAAGCAAGAAGAAGGTAGGTGGGCATAAGGCAGAGGCCTTCACAAGTATATAGCACTCCCATTGGAGAATAGGGTATTTGGAGCAAGGAGACAGGTGGAAAAAGTTGGTTGTGCATAGAGTTATAGAAAACAGAAATGCTTATGATCCCATGAATTGATCATTTTTTATCTCTCTTAAGGCCATCCTGGAAAGAATATTCAAGACTATTTCTTGAATTCTCCTTTTTGATTGCTCTCTCAACTCTCAAACTTGACTCTGTTGTGTAGAATCCTGTAAATCAAGATAATAAGTCTTGGTGAGGAGGTGGAGAAAGGGAACCTTTGCAGACCGTTGGTGGGAAAGCAAATTAGTGCAGCCATTATGGAAGACTGAATGGTGTTTCCTTACATCAGTTAAAACTACAAAACTCAAGAGGGTTTATGAAGGAGAAAACAGAGAAAGGTAAGAAAAGACAGAGAAGGCACTGGTGAATTCAGGACTCTGGATTGTGAAACCTCCTTGCCATATTGAATCATATGTAGAGCGGTCGGCCACAAACCAGAGCACACCCACTAGTAAGTGAGCAAATAAACAACTGTCTTTTCTCCATGAAGATTTTCAACTGGCACTTTGACCAGCAAGATCAGGCAAACCCTACAATGTGGGATGGGCAGCTTTGGAAGGCATGTGGTACAGGTCGCTGACACTTATCAGGTTGAAATGCAATGGTTGTTTCCTGGGCACCAGATAAGGGATTTATAACCTAGAGTAGGATAACAAAATCCTATGAAAATAGAAGGGAGATCAGTGGAGTTAAGAAAGGGAATAGAGGGGAAGAAGGAGGGGCGAGAAAAGCGAGGGACTGTAGAATAAAATTGACCAATAATGCTACATACACATGTGAAATATTCTATAGAAAAGCCATTATGTGTATCTAGAAAGAGAGAAATGGGGGGGCGAGAGTATGAAGCATGGTGGGATGAGACAGACATCATTACCCTACGTACATGTATGATTACATGAATGGTATGAATCTACATTGTGCACAACCACAGAAATGAAAAGATGTACTCCATTTGAGTATAATGAATCAAAATGCAGTCTGTAAAAGTAAAAATAATAATAATTTAAAAACTAAATAGGAGGAAGATCAATACAGCAGAGGAAGGGAAACAGGGATACAGAAGGGGAAGGAACAAAGAAGTCTTGGGAACTGAAATGTAGCACATTATATTCCATGCATGTATGATTTTGTCAAAATGAGCCCCCACTATTATGTATATCTATAATGCACCAATGAAAATATTTTATAAATGCACACTGTATGTACTTTCCTAATGGGACAAATGCACATGTTTCTTCCTAATTCTATGTTTAGGGTCCCAAGCTTGTTTATGCCTAAGGAAACTGAGGCATGCCAAGGAAAAATAAATTTAGGTGTAGTCACTCAGGAAATTGGTGCCAGACCAGCATCATCTTCATTTAATATCAAACAGCACACAACATACATTTTCCTGACAATGGCCCTTTGAAATGAGCCCATCTCTTATTCCAAGAACCTTGGAAGGAAAGGATCTGGACTTTACTCATTCAAATTATCAAGAGAGGTAAAGAGACAATAGAATCTGAACCCAGTTACAATAATATAAAACTGTTTCAAATAATGGCATAAATTTGAATATTTAGGCACATCTTGAAAGAGTTCTAAGAATCTGGGCTCTTTTATTCAATTGAACATTTCCAGAATACTTTGAATTAAATATTAAAGCAAAGACAAAGTGAAAACAAACCTCAATCTTAATGCTTGAAACATTTAAAGCTCGTAACTCTGTTTCAACTACTTTTGGCCATGAATCACTGAACAGGGCATTGTGAGTGCATTCCTAATATCCTTTAATTAAAACTCACAAGAGGGCTAAGGAGATAGCTCAGCTGGTAGCTGAATTCAATCTCCAGTACCACAAAAAAAAAAAAAAAAAAAACCTCACAAGAGTTTGTCTGATGTAATACCAAGGAAACCAATTATTCCCTGGTCAAGTCTTGCACGGGAATGGAGTCTTGCAGCTCCATTCCCGAATGACACCTGCCATGCCACCCAAAACAGTCTTTCATCCCACTGAACACCTGAACTTGTATCCCAGCCTAGGTTTCCCAAAGAAAAAGCCTGAGATTAAGGCTGCCATGAGTGTAGTTTATCTAGGACCTTTTCTAGTTTTTCAGGAATGGTCTTTAGGGTGACTGAGTGTTACCAGCTGAATATTACATGTCACCAGAATTCATGTGTTGGAGTCAAGTCGCCAGTGTGCTGGTGTTTGGAACTGGGGCCATTAGAGGTGATCAGGTCGGGAGAGTGGAGCCCTCAAGAATGGGATTATTGTCCTTATAAAAAGAGACTCCAGAATTTGCTTCCTTTCTATCTTTGCCACATGCAGATATAGTGAGAAGGCAGATATCTTCATGTGAGGAGGTGGGCCCTCACCAGATACCAGATCTGCAGGGACCCTGCATTGGTTATTCCCAGGCTCCAGAACTGTGAGAAATAAATATATGTTACTTAGGCTGCCTAGTTGCTGGCACTTCTGTTGTAGGGGCTCAAGCTGATGAAGACAATAAGGACCAAGAAAGTGAAGTATGAAGCTATATTTTCAAATTGTTCATCATTACAGGAAACTTGCCCTGTTTTGTATAATTATTTGAGAAGCCATATGAAATTGTCTTAGAAGTGTGCACTTGGAATAGAAGCTGCCATGTTTACCCATCAGCATCTGTGCTTTTCAGTCAAGGGTGATCTGAGGAATAAGAATGTCCCTGTACTCCTGAGTGATATGTGCATGAATACCCAGTCCTGGAGCTGGACCTGCCCAAAGCTGCTCGAAACCTTAACAGAACTAGTCACTGCCAGGAGTATTGCAATATAGCACATGAAGGGTAAAGTGTGCCTTTCTTTAGACTTTGAATCAATCCCTGCTTGTGTGATCCTACCCTCACTGCATCATTGCACTACCTTCTTAGCAAAAACCACTGGCTTGGGCATTGCTTTTCTACCCTGTGCATTATTTTTTCATAGGTTTATATCTTGGTTCCAGAGTGACCAGGTGTGTGCTTGAGGCTTTAGGCCTTCTCTGTGTCTCACCCATTCCATCTGTACAGTGATGGGCTTGGGTGAGCTCAGCACTACTTTAGGTGCCATTTGGAAACAGGTGAATAATAACTAAAGCAGACCAGATGTGCTTTGAAATGATGTTTTTCTGCCTTAAGTTGTACTCTTCCAATAAAGGCATGCTTTGTTTGGTTGTTCCATACATAGAACTTGCCCTCACATTGGAAAATAATTTTGTTCTCTCTTTCATCTATTTTGAAAAAACAAGTTCTCCTAGTCCATCTATATTCTGATATTTTTGATGGAAAAAAAAAACTCCAGAAACTATTGCAGTACATATTTGATGGTAAGTGACAACTCTTCCTTGACCTCTATGTTGAGGGGACTTTAGAGGAAATAATGACTATGGTAAATCCTTGAAGGGACCAGCTGATTTTCAGATTGTTGTTGCTGAGTTTTTAACATGTTCAGATTTTTTTTTAGGAGAAGTCAGATACCTAAATTTTTTCCACAATTTTTAAATGTTGATATCTCTTGTAAATTAATCTTAAAGACTGTGTGCCAGACAAAATTTTTGGGGGGGATTTGTTCTGATTTGCAGGCTACCAGTTTGCAAACATGGAATAGCAAATTCCTTAAAGCATTTCCACAGTTAATCTGCTAAGGTTCATACTTAACTGCTAAGAACCTCTTTTCTTACATACTCCTTTCCTGTCTGCAGTTAGAGATTCTCAGTGTAATTCTTGTCCAGAACTGCTGTTTTATTATGTCTTCATTCTGTCATTCTGGGCCTTACCCCAGCTCCCAAACAGGCCCTCTGCCAGATCTGTTATTTGCCCTTAAGTGCTAAGACTGTATGGGATCCAAAAAGAATTGGCCATGAAAATGAGACATCATCTTCTACCTAAAGATTACAACTTTGATCCAAGGGAAAAGGCATCTGAAGTATGGAAAAGCTAAGTCATGGGTGTTGTGTTAACCATGGGATGTGATTTTGCAATGCCAGAATAAATTGTACTGTCTGGTGGGGAGTCATGACTGCTGGAGGACAGACTGATTTACTACTCCAAACACAGTCCTCTCACCCTGGCCATCTGGGCCACCTGTGTCTCCAGCAATTTATCTGATGGTCATTCCACTTTGTACCTTGGGTGAACTACAACATACTAACACCTATAATTCATACATTGGTAGAGGAGGCAGGAGGTACCATGTTCCTTTTTATATTTACTTCATCAGGTTTGAAATGCTTGATAACATTTTTATTTCACATAGAGTAGTAAAGGAAGAAAAGGTATCATTTTCCCATTTTATTTTAAAGACAAATATCTTGATGACTATAAAACAGGGCAAGTTACTTTTTAGCCGCTGTTGCTAGAAGTTGGGTCATTAATGTTTTCCATTGTAAATGGATCACTAAGGGCCAGGAATAATTACATGGCAGCTAACAGTTGGAGAACAGGATCATGTTTCTGGCACCAAGTTGGGTATTTAACATATATATTTTTGCTTTATTTTTAGGATAACCCTGAAGATAAGTACCCTTACTGTTTCATTTTCTAGGTCAGGAAACTGAAACAGGCAGAGCCGTGACTTTCCCAGCATCATGTAGAAACTTAGCAGAAGGACCAAAGCTATACCACCCACTTCTCCCCTCCCACAAATAAAAGAAGTATCAGGGTACAGAACATATAGATGATAGAGTATTTTCAGACATGCATTTATTCCTGATATTTGTTGCTTTATAACAGAGGTATATCAATATCCAGATATTAATGATGTCCCTGAATGTCTCCATCTCGAAGTTTGACATTTTCCATGCAGCCTTTAAGGACAGAATGTTACTGCACTAGCTAGCCAGGGAGACAGAAGAGCCATGCTTAGCAAATAACACTAGTGAGGGCTGGCTCCATGGTACTTTCTCTTTATGAGTCTCTAAAATGCTTTATTTTGGTAATTATAGGAATCTACTCTTTTGAAGTCATTTTCTAGTGGTTCATAAATAGCATTATATGGAAAAAGAAGAATTAAAGAAATAACAAAACTTAGCAAAAGACAAATTGCCAGAAAAATGAGAGGTTTCATAATAGTAAACACATAAATGTATCTACCTATTCATTCATTCATCCATATCAGAAATAGTAATTTTCTGTTCTTGTCTAGTTTTCTGCTCTGTGTACTTGTATTACATCTGTCTCATGCCTCATTTCTCTTACTTTTGGTGGCTGTATATAACCCTCCATTTCTGCTTGCCTCCTATAACCTGGACTAGTGTGGGCAGGTGTCTTCAGAGGGGGCTGAGCCCTAGGTATGACCATATAAAACAGATCTGTCCGCTACCCAGGGAGACTGTCCTTCTCATTGCTAGTCTCAGCATTGAAGTATTTCCCGGGTTTGGCATTCTTTAGAAGTAGTGTGATATGGAAGTTGTGTGAATGAGTTCTACTGATATTCAGTTTGGGTTCCAATACCTGTCTGTCATCATCTGTGTGATTTGGATCTAACCCTTCACTTCTTGGAGTGTCAGAGTTTCCAATGGAAAGAGAATAAAATTTCACAGAATTCTTGGGAGGATTGAATGAGATGCTTATAAAACCTTTGGTATAGAGCCTGGCACATGTTATGCATACAAAGAACACGTTTTTGCTTTTGCCATTTTTTCTTGCAGTGTTTTCCCACACACTTAGCTTGAAATTTCTGATCCAACCTTACAGTGACAGTGTGTAGTTTACTTTCCATTTTTCTCTTAAGACATTTGCCCATGCCAGTCATCACTTGATCCCCTTCTGAGCCCTCTCACAAAGGCAGGGCAGATAATTAACCCTTATTTTATGCATGGACAAAGGTGACCAGCACCTCCACAAAAATATCATGGTGCTTTTCCCTCTGTTCAACTATGTCTTTGGAACTGTAGAATTGGAATGTGGGAGAGAGTAAGAAACTGCTATTCCTTCCTTATAAAGTTGACTCAGGAAATGAAGTTACAAGTATTGACCAGTCATTTGGGGGGAAAGTGTTCTTCTTTCCAAACTAGAAAACATAAAGAGAACTTGGGTTAGGGATAAGGGAATACCCATAGCAGAGGTGACTTCAACTCCCATGCTTTTAAATCACAGACAACCCTAAGACCACTTGATTCATAAAACATGTTCAACCATGATTGCTTGCCCAGCCCACTGGAATAAATCATCTAATCCACACCTACATTCCCCTAACTGACACTTGAGCAGCTCTTTCTCTGATTCTTGCACCTCCATCTGACTTTACGTTTTACCAGAATTCTTCAGGCTAACCTGCTATGCTTTTCCAGCATACTCTGCTTATCAAGCATGGATCCAGCGTTCATGGGATCCTAACACTCAGGATGATTTTCCTACCTCTTTCACCTTCTCATTATTCATATTTTATGCATCCCCATGTTAAACTGAATTAGAAATGTCTAGAAATATTTAGCAGAGTGTCACCTCATTATGCAATTTCAATAACTTATAACTGTATTTTCCTTGATACCTACCTCCTCTATTCTAAAGAAATCACATGAATGCCTTCTTCCTTTGGACTTAAACAAGGAGCATATTTGAAGTGAATGTTGTAGATGCAAAACTTTGCTGATACTTTTCTTCTTTCTGTTGAGACTTCCAAAATTTTTGTCCTACACATTCTTGCCTAAACATGACACAACCTCTCACCCTCCCTCACTACATTCTTTCATCTGCCTCTGGGTTATTTTCTTTAAGTGAAAATAGACCCTGTTCCCTTTCTAACTGGACAACCTTGACCCCTCCACCACCAATAAGATTTATAAGATCCAAAGGCCTTAGTCCAACATTTATTTTTATTTTTAAATATGTATTTTTAATTGGAAGATGAAATTATATGTTTTTGTTTATGTATAAAAGTGTTTTGAAGTATATGTACACTGTAGAATGGTTAAATCTAGTTAATAAATAATTATGTCTCATAGTTATGGGTTTTATGATAAAAATATTTAACATCCATTCTTTTTGCATGTTTCAAGAAGACAATGTGTCCTAATTAACTATAGACATCATACTGTGATAGATCTCTTGAGCTTATTTCTCTTAAATAAATATGTACCCTTTGACCAATATCTCTCCATGACCCCTCTTCCCAACCATCTCAGCTTCTAGTAATCGCCACTACTCTACACTATAAGATGAACTTTTTTAGATGCCCAATAAGAAACATCATGCTGGCATTTGTCTTTCTGTGCCTGATTATTTTGTATAACAAAATACCTTCCAGGCTTATCCATGTCATCAAAAATAACAGTATTTTCTTCTTTGTTCTTACTGAATTCTATTACATTGTGTACTTGTACACTCTCTTCATCCATTCATCCACTGATGGACACTTAGATTGATCCCTTGTCTTGGCTACTATGAATAGTGCCTCAATAAACATAATCTCAACATACTGATTTCATTTCCTATGGATATATGCCCAAGAGTAGAATTTCTGAATTACATGGTAGTTCTGTTTTAATATTTGTGGAACCTCCTTATTGTTTTTCATAAGGAATTGTTTTAGTCAACTTGTATACTGTTGTGACCAACAGACCTACAGAAACAATTGCAGAGGACGAAAGTTTATTTGGGGTTACGGTTTCAGAAGTCTTAATCCATAGGTGGCCAACTATATTCCTCAGGGGCCCAAGGAAAGGGGAAACATGGTGGAAGGGTATGGCAGAGGAAAGCAGTTGGGAACATGGCACCCAACAAGGCATGCCTCCAATGACCCACCTCCTCCAACTGTATACTACCTGCCTATGGTTACTACTCAGTTATTCCAATCAGGGGATTAATGCACTGATAGGTTAAGCTCTCATAACCCAATCATTCCACCTCTAATCTTGTTACATTGTCTCATACATGAGTTTTTGGGGGATACCTCATATCATAACCATAATGGATGTAGTAAACCCAATCTTTAGAATGTGCAAATGATTGACTTCCGAGCTGTCTTCCCAGCCTCTCTTCTTCTGAATGTACCATCTGTACCTTCTGCTAAAATCTTACTAAAATAGGTAATAATCACCCTGTGAATGCACCCCATAATTTCGACCATCTCTTTATTTTACTTATATTATATTTACTTGACTATCTTCTCCACTGCACCCCTTTCCTCTGATCAGATCATGTCTATTTTTAGGGACTTGGTGTTTTTTCTGTTTTCCTCCAGGAACGTTTCTGATCTCACAGAACAATACTTCTTTTCTCCATGCTCTGAGGTACAGGTTATACCTCATTGTTGTCACTTGCTTACCCATTAAATTGGAAATTTTCTTTAGGACCTGGGGTCTGTCTTATTTCTATTTAGTCATGTACAGCACCCTTGGACAGTTCCTGAATGGTTTCTTGGGGATGGGAGGATTGTTAAACCCCATCCATCAATGCCATTCAGGAAACTGTGAAAGTTAACAAACATGAGATGTGCAACTACTGATTAGATGAGCAAGCAACAGCCACATGGGCCTTTTTACATCCTCCTTGGAGGATATTCCATTATTAACTGTGCCCTTAAAAGAGTACAAACTTCAGAAAGTTCTCAGTGAATGTTTCTGAGACATGCAGAAGAGCCCAGAGGAGTACTTGAATTCTCTGCTCCTTTCTCTCAATAACCTCCCTCAACCCTGCTGCCTGCACTGCCACCTCTCTAACCTCCAGGGTAGCCACAGACACGCAGGAGACATCAAAAGTCTAATGATCTGGTATGCAGAAAAAAACTAATGTTTTTAGCTCTTTGCCAGGGCAGATCCCTCAGGGAAGTGTTGTTTGTATTACGAACAATGAGGAAGTCCATGAGGCCTTGGCAAATTAGCACCAGTTGACCTCAGCTCAACCTGGTCTTGGAGAAATCAGACAGAAAATGAGTAAGAAAAACCATGGAAATTAAAAAAATGTACCTTCTGATCTATCATTATGTGGAACCCAGGAGGAAAACACAGAGATTGGGGAAGTCGTCTATAAGGGTGCTATTTAGTGCAAGAATAGTAGACGTTTGAGGAGCCGTAGTGGGAAGGGTGACTTATATTTGTGACCTGTGGATGGCCATATGGTGGATAGTTTGGGTGTTTCCTCACAACTTGAGTGAATTATTTCTGTTTCTTTCTTGGGAAATTCTCTCTTCTCGTCAGTGTTGGTTAGGTCCAAGCCCATACCGGTATACAATTTGTGCATTGTGATCCTCCACCCCTGCCCCCCTACCTTGGCAGAGTTCAGTGGACTAAGGATGAGCACTTGACTCATACTAGACCACGCAGAGTCTCTTCCCTGGAAGTTGAAGTCAGTATTTAGCTAGAGTCAATCTATACAGGTGGCTGAAGTGATAACTTGAAGGCCACAAATGGCCATGATCTTGAGTGCAGCCTAAGAGGGTAGATAATCCTCTGTCCTTATAGAAGAATGAAGATGATACTCAGAAGCGTAACCTGGATCATCCTGATGTAATCCCATGTCCTTCCCCAAGCCTCCCCGATGCTTTGATATGCTACGGTGATGGATATTTAACCTCTGTTGTCTCCTTCCTTTATGATCTAGCATTAATTCTTTTTCAAAAGGAAACATAACAAAAGCAACCACATCATTTTGTCTAACATTAAGGAAATTATCCTGCCCATTAGAAAGTTATGCAGTCATTCTAAAGGATGCCTACAAAAGGTTTCTGATAATCTCAAGAAATGCTTATGTTGTAGCATCATGTGAAAAGTCAGGCAAAATATTGTGTGTATATAGTATGGCACTTAACCACACTAAAATGTTCAAGAAACTGAACATAAAAATGCATAGAAAAATAACCCTAAAATGTTTACAGTGACTATCTCTCTGTTATCTTATGCTTTTTATATTTTTCAATTTTTTTCTAATAAGTATATGTTTCTTTTTAGAATAGAAAAGCCCAATTTTATTTGAAAATACATTTTATATTGCCTAGCTTTATGCATGATCAGCTAAACTTGGAATTTAAAGCAAAAGCAACTGGAAGATCACAGAATGCTAATGTTGTAAGAAACCTTAGAAATTCTTCAGTCCAAGGTTTTAAAATATATCTTTGGGGTGACAGATCTCTTGAGAATCTGATGCCAACTTTGACCTTCTTTTCAGAAAAAAAAAATGCAGCTGTCAGTCACTTAGGATGCATTCATTGCAAGTTACAGGAAACTGTGATCCAAGCTTAAACTCTAAAGGAAATTTATTGACTCAAGTAATCAAAAGTCAGTAAGTGTCTGACTCTAGATGAGGGTTGATCTAGTAACTCAATGTCACAGAGACCCCTATTTCTGCTCTTCCTTCCCCACCTTCAAGTTCACCTTTGAGTACCAGGATGATTTTCATAAGCTCCTGGGTTTTCATATGTACTAATTAATATCCCACAGGGAGGAAACATTTTGCCTCAGCATTCCAAGCAGTGTCTTCAGATTCTTGATCTGACTGGTCAGGCTGAGGTCCCAGGCTCATCCTGCATCAATCACTCTAGGCATAAAATTGAGTATGCAGAGGACTCAGCATAGATCATGCCTTCCACCCAGCCTCCCCACCCCATAACCATCCCCTGGTTGAATCTGGGCTCAGTGTCTTGGTATTTCTAGTCCATGCTACCCTGGGATCTCAGGCTAGATTTTTGTCTGTTCTAAGGACAATGGAAAGGCACAGAAGATTTGTAATCTTTCTAAATCACTCCCAGTGACACCCAGGTGGATGGATGAATGAGTACTCAAAGTTTGTGAAATGGTTTTGGTGACTGCGAAAAATGAGTGTTGCTGAAGGTTAAGGGCAGTGAAACCTGAGCAAGAAGCTCACTTCTGATGTTCCAGCACCTCAGCCCATTTATCTGGATGAAGCTCTGATTTGTCATCAAGCCAACCCCATCATTTGCTGAGAAGGTCACACATGCACCTCCTGGAGAGATGGGGTTTCAAATAAATAGCAGTAATAACAAACATGTTAATGCTGGCAGTAGTGATGTGAGTGATCATAATCAATTAACCTGTGCTATTTTGGCTGCAGTAATAGAAACCCTGTTCGAAGTAACCTAAGAAGGAATGCAGATAGATTGGCTCACTTATCTGGAAAGTCCATCTGGAGCCAGCGTTTTGCATCTTTAGTTCTAGATGTCTCCACACCAAGGGTGGGCATGATCCTTGTTGGCAGCTCAAGACTGTTGCTTCTAGCTGGTCTGTCTCTGTGGCCCTGTGGAACTGCTCACAGGGCCAAAGGACTAGGTTGGAGCAGATAGTCATGAATTTAGATATGGATATTTTGAATTATTGAGGTCAGAGAAACCTCAGGGAAGACCTCAGGCCTCTCTCTAAAGAAAGGTTGTACAAACCAGTATTTGAGAGATGAGCTGAGCAAACAAAGAAGAAGTCAGAGGAGGAAAGGAAGAGCATTCGACTCTGAGATCTGAGAACCTGAGAAAGGCCTGTGAGGTGGAGGGGAGTAAGAAGGAGGGAATGGGCACAAATTGATGCAGGTGGGGGTGAGCAGGATGCAATCCATATGGAACATCTAAGACTTCATAATTCTTGTAGGAAGAGCTTCTTCCCCAGAAGCTTGGATGAAGAGGATGGCAACCACTAGATCCACAGAGGTCATGTCACTCTCCCTGAAGTTGGCAGGGAAGTGGCAGCCTCTATTTGGCTATCTCCATGATTTGCACCACCTCTGGGTGAAAGGTGGGAAGAGATGGAGTACCCCTCACCATTCTCTACAGAAAGGACTAGTTACATTATTTTAAAAGTGAGGAGGAGACAAGCAATGTGGGGAAGGGCAAAACAACCCCCCAACTAAACCTCTAAAGTTTTTGCTGCTTCGATAACATCAATAAGGTAGTAACTGTGTAACACCCATGTATCATGTTCTATTGGCTGATAATGATGCACCAGAAATTGCACTGCACTTAAGTTATTTTATTTAAATTTCACAGTGACCTTTTGGGTTAAGGTTTTATAATTTTCCTATTTTACAGAAGATGAAATGAGATCCAAAGAGGTTAGTTAACTGCCTGAGATTACACAACTGGTAGGTAGGCAGAGGCAGAACGGACACAGCTTAGTCTGTGTATTTTGGGAGGCTAAGGTCTTAATTGCTATGGGTATGGTCACTTTCTTAGAAAGACCCCAGAATCTTTAAGCTAAAGTTCAATGAGATGGCCATGGTGTGGTGATTGTCCCAGGAACCATGCGCTGAAGTGTATCACCACATTGACAGTAAAGCCACACTTCCTATGGGCTACTCCCATCCAGTGACTGAGCTTGGCAGACATTAAGTCAGCTGTGTTTCTGGGAGACATGGAACTTTTGTTGGCTGGCCAACCCCCATCAGCCGTGCCAATCTTTCTTAGAATTGAGATGTACTCTAACTCTGCCACCCAACTGTCTTTCTGTATCCCATAGGCACTTGGATGGGTTTGTAGCCTCCTTCAATGCATGTCCATTCTCCTCATAGATGTCTTTGCTAATTATTCTGTTCCAGGTCTAATCTATTTTATTAGTTTCTTAGGCTTGCCTTAACACAGGGCCACAGACTAGGTGGCTTAAATGACAAAAAATTATTGTCTTGTAGTTCTGGAGGCTGGAAGTCCAACATTAAGAGGTCTGCAGGGCTGGGTCTCTCTGAGGGTTGTTCTGTATCTTTCTTAGCTTCTATAGTCAGGGTGTTCCTTGGTAGTAGATGGTATTCTCCCTGTATCTGTACATTATCTTTCCTCTGTATGTATCTGTCCTGGTGTCCAAATTTCCCCTTTCTTAAAAGACATTGTCTTACTGGATTAAGGCTCACCATAATGACCTCATCTTTACTTCTCATCTGCAAAGATTCCATTTCCAGATAAGGTCACATTAACAAGAGCTCAGTGTTTGAACTGCAACTTTTTTGGAGACCACAGTTCACCCTACAGTATATCCATGTTAGAGTGTCTTTCTTAGACACTTGGTCTAGCACACTGGGAAACTTAGCAATTTCAATAAATCCACTGATATTTAAAAAAACAATTATCATTTCTAAAGTCACTATTTGGTCTAGGTATATTTTGAGTATGAAAAAAATCTTACATTCTTTAAATCATGGCAAAGCAGTAGGCATCTTTAAATTAGTCTAATGCGACACAATTATCCTAATGACATAAATTTAAAAATTTCATCAGGAATATACCACAATATTAATTTTAAAGCACAGCTATTCTGAGAGGTTAGAAATAGAACAATTTAAACTTTCATTTATTTTGAATAATAGTGAGACTTTATTTGGTTTAGTTTTGCTTTTGACAAAGTTCTGTGGACTCTAAGCTTCCTCTGAGATAAATTTTATATGAAATTTTAAAAATTATGAGATATAATTTTTTTTAAAAGAGAGTGTTGTATGGTCAGATCATTCAGGAAATGGAGCATACTGTGACTACTTGGAGCTGATTTGATCATTCAGCAAACATTACAAGCATCTGTGTGTATTGGTGATGGTACTGAGCATGAGGGTCCCGCTAGTCAATGTTCTTGTCTTTCTGGATGTTGTGTCCTTATGTTCTCCTGGGCCTTTTATTAGAAAGCATCAGCAATCCATTGTCAAGTGAGCAATTAAATAAATGAATGAGGTGTGTGCAGGAAATAAAGAAGTTGGTAAGATAGGACAGCTGTCTGGGTCATGTGCAGATGGGGTCGTGAGAAAGGTTTCTGGAAGGAACTGGCATTTTAGGTGCAAGACCTGAAAGGCGAGAGGAAGGAATACACCATTCATTCAGAGAGGTAGGGGGTGGGGAGGTTGCATGTGCCAAGGCAGAACGGGGCAAAGAAGAGGATAGGAAGAAAGGAGCAAGGTTTGATCTGAGCCGGGGGACTGAAGCTGAGTTTGGGAAGACCAGCAGAAGCCACGTCATGGTGGGCATGGTAGGCAGTGCTGAGGAGCTAGCACCTTATTTTAAATGCAAACTACATGGGCACGTTAACAACTCTCAGGGATCCTGCAGTAGAACCACCTGTACAACCAGGCTTATGTCCAACTTTCCAAACATAACTGACTAAAGTGCTCTGGTAGCAAACCACTGACAGAATTATATGACATTTCAGGGAAGACAGATGACCCTAAGATAAACTCAAGTGTTCCATAGAAATGGGTCCCTGGGGTACCATTTTGTACAACAAAAGTGGAATTGAAGAAAAAAAAAAAAAGAATGTTTTTCTGTACTATTTCTAAAGTCAGAGTTCATATTCCTATTCTGCCATTTAATATTATTGCAGATAATCTGTGCCTCAGTTTCCTCATCTATAAATGAGTTCATTGTTTCAAAATGATTGTTATGAGTATTGAGAAAACACATATAAATTTCTTTGAACATGTTAAGTACTTAATAAATGTTATCACTGTTATGTTTAACAATGTTGTTCAGCATTATGACCTAAAAATGTTGATATCCCCCTCCCCCCAGCATGCTCAGATTAACTTCTTGATGTTAATACCTCATACACAAAAACAAGATGTCTGGGGAATGTTTCTTTTTAAGAAGTTTTAGGAAGTTTGCCAACATGGGAGCTACGATCCTCCTGTGGTGATCATCTTCCCACAGGCACACTGGTTTTGAATAGCTATTCACACACCAGACAACTTTCCCAACAGCTAAGGAAAACTAGGAGAGAAACCATAGTGCCTGGTTTCATTATAACAAGAAGAGATGCAATGGGGGAGGCAGGATAGTGAGAGTTGCTGGCATCACCCCTCCCACAACTTAAAGCTGTGTGGCAAGAGGCCTCACGTTTAGGGAAGGGATAGGGAATTAAGTCCAGCCTTTAGACTGGAAACCCAGTACCAGGTCTGCCACAGTGAGACCCGGTGCCAGGCACAGCCCCATGACCTCTAGCCCCAGGCCTCACAAGGACTGAGCTGCTAGAATTGCATTAGCCAGGCATCTGACTGCCTCTGTCACCTCTTCCCCAACCACTGGCAACAAAGAGAAGCACAACACCTGACCCAATGGGGAGCAGGACAGGAAGGTAGCACAGGACTTTGTTCTGGAGCTCAGTGCTAGGCCTGGTATGGGGAGACGCTGCACAGACAGAACCCAAAGTCCCTGTACCCAGGCTATACCTCACAGAGCCTCCAGGCCTGACCCAGAACCAGGTATAGATGTGTACCCTGGTGGTACAGATGCACATTTTGGTCTGCAGCACTGCTGGCTGTGTCAGAGGCCTGGGTGCATCCCTGAGATTGTATAGATCCTTGCAGTTATGAAGCATGATCCAGTTTCCTGTCAGCCTGGGCGGCCAAGGACTGCCTTCACCAGTGCTACCTCAACCGCAGGCAGCGCAGCATGGAGCAAGCCTGAGGGAAGTCAGGAAGTCTTTGGATTGATTCTCAGGGCCAGTAAATTCTAACACTAGACAGATACTTAGAGCCACCATCCCATCCCAGGCCTGTGCTCACTGTTGGTGCCAGGCAGAGACGTGTGGCCCTGTCTATTGGACTTCTATTCTGGTCAGCATAACCTGTGGCTTTTAGTAGCCATCTTAGTCCAAAGTCCACATCAGCAGTGGGCAGCCCATAGCCCTTGGTCCTACCAGTGCTGGTCTGCTCTTGGCAGGCTGCAGTGTTGGTGGCCAAGGGCATGGTATAGGAGCCTGAGTCCTGTCCCTACATGCGATTCTGATCACAGTTGAGAATGCTACAGTGCTGATCCCCAGGCCAGTAACTATGAAGAAGGCACCTGGGCCAACCCAGCCCCAAGGAAAGTCTTGGGGGTTGGGATACCCTTTTCTGGTTCCTTCCCATTCACAGTAAACAATGTGCCAACTGTGGATTTGGGACAAACCTGGGCTTGGATTGCCCTCTGGTGCAAAGCAGTGACTTGCCACCAGCAGACTCATGGTGAGCCTGGATTACAGTGCTTTCTAGTGCTGAAACAGTAGCAGTGACTACAAGGTCAAAGAGTATAAGCAGTCAACTTAACATTTCTGGAAATACAGGCACTAATAAAACTATATTGTAAAAAACTGAACTGAATACCAAACCTCTCAATAGTCAAATGATGTTGACCCAGCATCAAGAGTTTTAAGGAAACCATGACCTGACCTCACAGTCAAAAAGGTGCCAGAAACTCACCAGATAGTGACCAGTATGGGAGAAATCTCAGAGACTTTAAAAAACCCTATTTTAAGAAGACTCAACAAGATTCAAGGAAATATCTGAGAGACAATTCAATAATGTACAGAGAAACTTAACAGAGAAATGGAAGCAATTTAATAAAGCAGAAATCCATGAGCTGAAAAAATACAATAAATGAAATTAAAAGTTCTATAGTAGGCATGACTATTAGGATAGATTAAACAGAAAAAAAAGTGAGCTCAGAGAAGGTTATCTGAAAATACATAGAAGAGAAGAGAGGAATGATGAAGAATGAAAAAAAGAACCTACAGAAATTTCAGGGGAACATTAAAAGAGTAAATATTAAGATTTTTGGGGGGGGATTCATTTGGGACTTGAGAAGTTGAGGAAAGCTTATTCACAGAGTTAATATTAGAAAAAGTCCCAAACCTGGAGAATGATACAAATGTCCAAGTATAGGATGGTCCAAGGACACCAGGCAAGCTTAACTAGAGCCAATCTACCCCCTAATATAATATAACCAGGCTTTCAAAGGAAGATGATAAAGAGCAGATTCTCAAGACTTCAAGAGCAAAGAAATAAGTAACAGATAAAGGTGTCACAATTCACCTGTCAGCAGACTTCTCAGAAGACACCTAAGAAGCCAGGGGAGAGTGCATGAGATTTTCACAGTCCCGAAGGGGGAAATTAAAAAAAAAAAAAAAAAAAAAAAAAACAAAAAAAAAAAAAAAAAAAAAAAAAAAAAAACACCTATGAACCAAGAATCCTGTACTTAGCAAAGATATCCTTTATAAATGAAGAGGAGATGAAACATTCCCAGACAGACAGAAGCTGAGAGAACACGTCTTCATGAGACCTGTCCTACAAGAAATACTAAAAGGAGTTCTCCATTCTGAATTAAAGAGATGTTAGAATAAACACTGGAAGGTACCAGGCTCACTGATAAGAGGGACTATGCATTTGAGTCAGAATGCTCTGATATTTAAACTTAGTGTGTAAAACATGCACACTTTTGGTATGAGTTCTAAAAACAAAATAGTTAACATACCTACTTTAATATATTAAGAAACAGGCAATACAGAAGGATGTAAAATGTAATACAAAAAATTCAACATGTGGGTAGGAATGTAATGCAAATGTAGAGGATTGTTTACTTCTATTTTTTAGTATTTCTGGTCTCTCATATTCTCTGTCTCTCATATTCTCCCTGTTTGAATTCTTATCTTTACAATTATGTTAATTTGCTATTATTTCAAATAGTGTTTTGTGACCAAAAGATTGTTTTGGTAAGCTTCTTCATAACCACAAATCAAAAATCTATCAGATAAACCAAAATACAAGGAATCAACATCCTACTAGAGCAAATCACTTAACCACAGAGACTGTAAGAGAATAAGGAAGAGTCAGAAAATAAGTTACCAAATGGTGTAGTAAGACCTTACCTATCAATAATTGCCTTAAATAATTTCCTTATATTCTTCACTTAAAAGAAGGACTGTTCATTTTTAAAGAAAACCCAACTATATTTTACTTATGAGAATCTCATTCACACGTAGTCTGAAAGAATGGTTGATTGAATGGACTCAGATATTTCATGCAAATGGAATCCAACAGAAAACAGGAGTAACTGTACTTAAATCAGATAAAATAGGTTGTAAATCAAAAGCACTAAAAAAATCAAGGAAGGTAATTATATAACGAGAAAGGGTCAATTAACAAGAGGGAAACAATTCTAAATATATGTGCACACAATATTGAAGCATCCAAATATATAAAACAAATATTATAGATCTAAGGGAGGAGAGAAACTCTTAATTTCATTATTTAGGGGACTTTACCATCCTACTTTCACCAATGGACAAATCACCATACAGAAAATCAACAACAGCAAAAATAAACCCAGCAGAGTTAAATTGTACCTAGACCAAGTGAATCTTCCAGACATCTATAGAACATTCCATTTAACAGCACAGAACATACATTCTTCTCAGCACATGGAGCATTCTCCAGAGTAGGTTAGGATAGGCTCAATATTTTCTTAAAAATAAGTATCTTTTTGACCACAGTGCAATTAAACTAGAAATGAATAATAAAAACTTCTAGAACTGTAGAAACATGGAAGATAAAAACAAATACTGTTGAATAACCAATGGATCAAGGAAGAAATTAAGTAGAAAATTTAAAAGTTTCTTGAAACAAATGAGACACCATAATCAAAACCTATGGGATACAGAAAAGGCCTTCTAAGAGGGAAGTTTACAGCAATCAATTTTCATATCAAAAAATAGTAGAAAGATAATGAACATATATCCTAACACAGCATCTCAAGGAAGTAGGAAAACGAGACCAACCGAATCTCAAACTTAGTAGAAGAACAGAAATATTGAAGACCAGAGCACAAATAAGTGAAATAGAGAATAAAATACAATACAAAAGATGAACAAATGAAAAGCTGATTCTTCACAAGATGAACAAAATAGACAACCCTTAACTAGACTGAGAAAAGGAGAAAGAAGACTCACAAATCAGATGTAAAGGGAGACATTGCAACCAATGCACTGACACACAGATAACTGAAGGTTATTATGAACAAATATATTTTACCACGTTTGATAACCTGGAGGAAACAGACAAAGTTCCAAATACTAAGTTATCCACAAATATCAGTAGTGTTGCTGCACACCAACAGCAAATTAACTGAAATAGAAATCACAACTCCTGGACACAGAGACCTTACAAAAATTGAACCATGAAGAATAGAAAACTTGAACAGAAAAGTTACTTGAATCAATAGAAACAGCCCAGGTCCAAATGACTTCCATGTCAAGTTCAACCAGACATTTAAAGAAGACTTGATACCAATCTTTCCCACATGATTTCCCCCAAAATGGAAGAAGGAATTATTCCTATCACATTCTATAAGACCAGTATTACCCCAATAAAAAAACAGACAAGGACAAAAACCAAAAGTAAAATAACTGGAGAATAGTCAAATGAATATTTATGCCAATATCTTCCAAACTGCTAGTAAAGTGAATTCAACAGGATATTAAATGATCATTCCCCATGATCAAGTGGGATTCTTCCAAGAGATGCAAAGAAGATTCAACATACTCAAATCAATAAACCACATCAAAAGAAGGAAGGCCCAAAACATACAATCATCTCAATAGGTGCAGAAAAGGAATTCAATGTCCTTTCATGTCAAGAACCATCCACAAATTAGGTATGGAAGGAACAAACCTCAACATATAAAGGATGTATAGTGAACCCTACCATTAACATTATACTGAATGGAGAAAACCTGAGACTTTCTCTTCAAGATCTGGAACAAGACAAGGAGCAATGTAGTTCTGATGTCCTAACCAGTCAGGAAAGAGAAATAAAGGGCATCCAAATTACCAAAAAATGTCAAGCTGTCACAGCAGATGACATGATCTTATATACCCCAAAGACTCCACCAAAAAACTGTTAGAATTCATAAATGAATTTGGCAAAGTTGCAGGATAAAAGTTAACAGAAATATCAGTAGAGCTGCTACGTACCAATGGTAAATCACCTGAAACAGAAATCATGAAAGCAATCCATTTTCAGTAGCTACAAAGATAACCAAATAAAATGCCTAGGAATAAAATTTAATTAAAGAGGTGAAGGAGTTCTATAAGTGAAGAAATTGAAGAAGACATACATCCTCTGTTCCTCTATTGGAAGAATCAATATCGTTGAATACCAATGACTATTAAAAAATGCTAACCAGGAGCTCTGTTGCATGCCTGTAATCCCAGCAACTTGGTAGGCTGAGACAGGAGGATCACACGTTTGAGGACACTCTCAGTAACTTAGTGAGACCCTATCAGAAAATGAATGAATGAATGAATGAGGCTGGGGATTTAACTCAGTGGTAGAGAGGCTCTGAGTTAAATCCCTAGTCCCTCCCACAAAAGAAAACAATGCTAAAACTTGTATGGAACCACAAAAAACACTACATACCAAAGCACTCTTAAACAAAAAGAACGAAGCAAAAGGCATTGCCCTACCTGACTTCAAAATAGGCTACAAAGCTGTAGCATTGAAACAACATGATATTGGCATAAGAGCAGGCACACAGACCAATGAACAGAATGGAGAGCCGGGGAGCAAATCCACTGTACACACAGCTGTAGATGACAGAGGTGCTCAGAATGGGCACCAGAGAAAAGACAGTCTTTTCAGTAAGTGGTGCTGGGAAGACTGGTGTCCACATATGGATGAGGGAGACTAGATTCCTGTCTCTTACCAGGTACAAAATTCAACTCAAAATAGATAAAATGTGTGACCTGAAACTATAAACTACTAGATGATAACAGGAAAAAATACTTCAGGATATTGGAAAGGCAAGGATGATGATGATGATGACGACGACGACGAGCGACGATGATGATGATGACGATGACAACGATGATGATGATTGGATAAGACTCCAAAGCACAGGAAAGCAAGCAAAAATAGGAAAATGGGATTACAATGTACTAAAAATTTCTGCATAAAATCCTAACAGTGAAAACAACATAGAGAATGGAAGAACATATTTGCAACTGTACATCTGACAAGGTGTTAATATCCAGAACACATTAGGAATAAATTGAATATAAAAAAAAACCCATTACAAGATGGGAAACAAACCTAAATAGACACTTCTCAAAAGAAGGCACACACATGGTCAATGGATACATGGAAACTATTCAATGACAACTAATTTATCAGGGAACCCTAAATCAAAACCTCACTGAGCTGTCATCTCAGTTTGGAAGGGCCATAGGGAAAAGATTGTAGAATGAATCAGACATTATTACCCTATGTGCATATACAATTACATAACAGGTGTGATTCTACATCATGCACAACAAGAAGAATGAGAAGTTATACTCCATTTATGTATAATTTTTCAAGATGCATTCTACTGTCATATAACTATTAGAACAAAATTTAAAAAGGAATGTTAACAAAAAGATAACAAGATCTTCAGAGATGGGGAGAAAAGGAAAACTTTGCACACTGTTGATGGGACCATAAATCAGTACAGCCATTACCAAGAAAGAGTACGGGGTTCCTCAGAAAAATAAAAATAAAACTATGACCTCCAGTTCCATCCCTGTTGTCACAAATGACAGGATGTCATTTTTAATGGATGAATAGTATTCTTTTCTGCCCATGCACCACATTTTCTTTATTCACCCACTGAATGACACTTAGGTGGAATTCTTGCCGTGGCTACTGCAAATGGTTCTGCAATAATGTGGGAGGGCAGGTATCTCTTAGACATACTGATTTTATTTTCTTTGGATAAATACCCCTTGGTAGGATGAATGGATCATATCATAGTTTTATTTTTATTTTTTGAGGAACCCTGTACTGTAGTGTTCCTTCATTCCATTTTTGGCAATGGAGAATGAATATTTCTCTTCTCTTCATTGATCACCTGCACAGGATGCTTGTGACTTCTGAGCTCTGCATCCTGGGCACTTCTTGTACACGCTGCACTAAACAAGTCTCACTTGAGAGAAAGCAGGATGTGACCTGGCTGAGCGTGTAGGTAAAAGACTTCCAAACCATATGGACGGTAGGGAAAGCAGTCTATCTCATGATTTCTCTACCTTGAAACTGAGAATCATTGACATAATTTTGGCCCATTCAAGTTTATTTATTTTAAGCCTTCCTTGCCTAAGTGGATTTAATTTTCCCCCTGAAACTTATCAGCCTGGGTGAAAAAGAAAACTTAATTGCAATATTTATTCACATTCCTAAGTGATGAGTGCTTGTGGAATTTTACTTTCCAGATACACCTAAACAGCAACAAAAAATTCATACCACAATCAACATTTCTGGAGAAATGAGATCCTCTCCCACACCCTGTGGGTGGCATTTTGGATTCAATTGCTTTTATCATTTCATGTACCATTTCCTGAGATATGCCTCCAGAGAAATTCTCTGCAAACATGAGGTTCACATGGTCAGGGCATGGATTGTACGTGAGCCAAGAGAAGTGTCCCATGAAAGCAGGCACTGGGGCACCTTTGTTGCAATAAAGGTGAGATTTTGAAAAATAGGATGTTTACTTTTGCTATGTCTGAGGTCAGAGTTCATCTCTCAACTCCACTGGTACCCCAACTCTGTGTGCCACATAACAGCACTTATCTTGCTCCCAAGAATTTACATTTGGGTAATAAAAATGTGAATGCATTTAAGTAATTGTGGAATAATGCAAAAGTTTTGAGGTGGTTGGGTGTTTCCCAATGTTAAATTCTCTCTTTGCTAACTGGTCTTAGTCTTGAAGCGAGATGAGATAGGTTAGGCAAATTAATGGCAAGTAAACCTTATATTATGTTTTAGATGAGCACATCCTTAAATGATTAGCATGCCTATGTGCAGAGATGAAAAGTGATCTGCAGACAAATGCAAAATGAAGGGCAGTAGATGACAAGGTTTATTCTACTTTTAGTTCCCTATTGGGCATCTCTAGGTCTAAATGAAGAGTCACTGATTTTAGCAAAGGCAGCCTCTCTAATTCCCTGTTACACTAGTAGATTTCCCAAATACAGCCACACAGTTACTTAGTCTAGGTCTTTGCTCCATGGGCGCTGGCTTGCTATTCTTCCTGTAGTTGTCAGTTGGAAGGGTGTCATCTTTCAGACTCTTCTTCTCTGACCATTCATCTGCAGCCCTAGGTGCCCCTCTTTATATGCCCCACATGCTTTGCTGTCATTTCATTCGAGGACCTAAGGTATGCCATTACCTGTTTATCATCTCTTCCCTACTAGGTTGCATACTCCTGAACGTGAGATTGTGTTCTGCACTCTGGCAGAGGTAATAGCATCTGTCACTCCTGAAATGGAACTCAGCTGAAAGGATTGTGGGATTTCATGGAGTCCAATATAGAAGTTGCTGAGAGTTGGGAAGGTCTTAGGGGAGGGTGTGAGTCTGCAGTGGTAAGTAGTGACCAAGCCCTGATAAGTCTTGTGAGCTATGGCCGCATTTCTGAATTATTTTTCCTCTTGCTAATAAAAATTGTTTGGCTGTGTTTTTGCAGACAACAATGAGGCAGATAATGCATGCAATTTTTTTTATCTTTCTGTCAGAGAAACTAGGAAAATGATTTGCCTCTTCATTTGGAAAAAAAAGTTAGCTAACAAAGGGAGTGGTTGTAAACAATAGAATTAATTGCCTCTCCTAGGACTATTATTTGATGTCTATTTAAGGCTACTAGATTTTATTTTAATTACTCCATGGTGTGCCTTATTTGCATACATTTACATATGTTTGTGTGTAAGCATTTAAGGCATCTAAGATGACTTCAGCCTATTGCAAATCTTTCCTTCAGAGCCTAACATCATTGAAGAAGGAGGTAGCTTTTAAAATAGCTCACAGAACAAAAAGAAGTGATTTAGTATAGTGATGTGTCACGGGGTTGAGGGGTTCTCTTACTGGGGAGAGCAGGGAGAGAAGGTCCCTGGGCACTAGGAACTTCATCCATTGATAGCCCACAGTAAACCAGGCACCAATCCTTGAAGGGGCCCAAGTTATGACAGTCACTTTGAGCTAGTTCTTTTCCACCATGGGAGACCTGTTAAGGGGATGGTTCCTTCATGTCAATATTTTCTTTTTGAGGGTTCCATGTCTTCAAGGAGCCAGTAAACTGGGGCCCCACTGGAAGAGTATGTGAGGCTGCAGGAACAATCCTTGGGGAACTGTATGTAGTTGTAAAAACGTTAGTGGGAATAAAGAACTCCTATTGTGATTTCTTGGTGTTAATGTGGTTTAAGTATTCTTTTTAAGGGAAAGGGACAAGAAACGCAAATTTCATGGAAGGAGTTTAGCAGCCTCTACAAAAAGAGATTTGAGGGTGGGAAAGTTGGCTGTTAGGAAAAATTAGGGAGGACTTAGAAACTAAGGGCTAAATGAATGAACAAGTAAACAATGATCAAGTATTCTATTTAACACACCCTCTGGGGTATCTCTACCTTTATTGACTGTGAGCTATTTACAACTCTGTTAGTTGTATCCTTAAACACTAAGTAGTGGCTGTTTTTAAGGGTGATCATATATTGTCCCAAGGATTATTATCAATCACAAAAGAGGCTAGGCATTTTGTGTTTTGGTCTAATTAATTTATACAGGTTCAGTAAGATGTCTTAATTAAACACATGTGCCTGAGTAGGTAAAGAAATCTGGACTTGGATGGTGCTGAGCAATTCAAGTTCAGAGAATTCACTTCTATCTGGAAGTTTCATAAGGAATTTCAGAAGACATTTTTAATAAACTCTTATTTCAAAGACTAAACAAAAAAAGCTTACTGGTCCTGTATTCTGATGCTAGAAAATCAAACCTAAGAGACTCATCTTGGGAGCTTGGGTCACAGAACAGGTGGCTCTTGGTTTCAGAGATCTCAGTCTATAGATAGTTAACTCCATATCCCTGGGCCTGAGGTAAGGCAGTACATCATGGGGGAAGGGAATGGTAGTAGAAAGCAGCCCAGGATATGGCAACAAGGAAGCAGAGAGAGCTCTGCTCACTGTAGACAAAAAATATATCTCAAGGGCATGCCCCTACTGACTTCCTACCTCCAACCACACCCTACCTGCCTACACTTACTGCCTTTACAGTGGATTAATTCAATGATTAAATTACACCTATCATAAACCAATCATTTCACCACCATACATTCTTGCATTGTCTCATACATGAGATTTTTAAACCATAGTTAAACTATAACATTGAAATAACCTGACGTTAACCAAATAGCTTTGTTCCTATTCTGTTTCCTTGTTCTCACCTTATAAAAACCAGTGGAAACCTTTCATTCTATTTTATAGGAAGGAGCTTCCCAGATTCATGAGTCATGAAAAAAGCCAATAAGATCTATAAATTCATTATATTTGGTTTTTGACCTGTATAATACATAATTCTTTCCTAAGAATTTGACCAATACTTCTGGACATAAGAACATATTATCAATAGCTGCACTGACAAATCTTCAAGTCTTTCAAAAGATTTTGCCTGTAAAAATGTACCATCTATAAAACATATTTATATTAAAAATATTTTACTTATACAAAATTAACCTAAGGAAGGCTGGGTTTCTTCTTTCTTTTAACAACTTTTCTTCATGACTTTTAAAATGATGTTGAACTACTTAAGAAATAGGAGTTTACCATGAAATCTTCATTTCTGAGACTCTTTTTGTAAGGTGTGCTAGGCTGAACTACATCCACAAAAGGTCTGGATGTTCTGGTTCTCCAGAGGCATAGAGCAACAGAATGCACATGTAAATATACGGGGGGATTTATTAGATTGGTTTACATGATCAGAGGGTTGAATAGTCCCACAGTGGCCACCTGCAGGAAACCAGTAGCTGCTCAGTCCATGAAACTTGAAGCTCCAGAAGAGGGACCAATGATGCAGCCCCAGTCTAAGACTGAAGGCCTGGAAATTCCATGGAGAGTTGCTGTCTTATAAGACAATGCTCAAAGACTGAAGAATCTAACGTTTGATGCCAACAGGTAATGACTGCAGCAAAAGCATGCTGACTTAAGGAGAGGTGAGTCAGCTAAGCATGTGAGATTCACCCTTCTGTTTTGGATGGTGCGCCAGCCTATAGGATGGTGCTGCCCACATTCAGAGCAGGTCTTTCCCACTAAGTTCACTGTGCAAGCCAATTGTCTATGGAAACACCCTCTCAAACACACCCAAAAGGGTACTTTGCCCATTTTCTAGGTGTCTCTCAGTCTAAGCAAGTTGCCAGCCAAGGTTAACCATTGCAATGTTGCTTTATATGGCAAGAAGGATTTTTCAAGTATGATTAAATCAAGTAGCTTGAAATGAGAAAATTACCATGGTTTATTGAAACAGGACCAGTATAATCATAGGGGTTGCATAAAATATAAGAGAGGAGGAGGTGATGTGATAATGGAAACAGAGATTGGAGATGGGAGAAGGGGCCACATGCCAAGGAATTCAGATAGTTAGTAGAAACTGATAAAGGAAAGAAAACAAATCCTCCAAATCCTTTGGAGCCTCAGGAAACCCTTCTGATATCTTTTAGCCTAAAACTCATTTCAGACTTCTGACCTCCAGAACTGTAAGAGAATAAAATTTGTATTTTTAAGCTGACAAATTATGGTGATTTGTTATAGTAGCAATAAAATATCAATACATGAGTTAAATGAACCAATCAAAAAATAAATCTTTGTTTTTTCCCAAATCCTCTCTGGAAAATTCTAAAGAAAGTTTAGGTACAAGAGATAACATGACATTCCCCCTTTCCCTCAATTTTAGAATCTGATCTTTAGAAGATAAAAATAAAAAGGGTTATCAAAAGAAATTTGGTAATTTACTGAGACAGAATCATAGATGTTGGAGTACATGAGTAGTTTTAGCTGGGCTACTTATTAATCAAAGTGACAATGAAATTTATTAAAATAAATGCAGAAGTTATTTTGACTTTAGCTTTTTTAGTGAAGGTGTTTTTAAGAAAAATAATCAAGACATATGGACTATCTGTGACCTGGGAAGATTATACAGAAAATAACGTTTCTTTAAGAGCAGATCAGATAATCTAAGATCAAATTTAATAGAAAGAAGATCCAAGTATGTGCTAACACATACTTGTTCATGAAGGAGTCACTGAATTCTTTTGTTTTAATATATAAATTCCTTCATCAAAACAGAATCAACTTTGACAAATTTTTTTATTGTAAACAAATGGGATACATGTTATTTCTCTGTACATGGAGTAAAGGCATACCATTTGTGTAATCATAAATTTATATAGGGTAATGTTGTTTGATTCATTCTGTTAGTTATTTCCTTCCCCCACCCCTCCCATCCCTCTTTTCCCTCTATACAGTCCTTCCTTCCTCCATTCTTGCCTTCCTCCCTAACCTCAACCCTAACCCTAACCCTAACACTAACCCCTCCCACCCCCCATTATGTGTCATCATCCGCTTATCAGCTAGATCATTCGTCCTTTGGCTTTTTGAGATTGGCTTAACTCACTTAGCATGATATTTTCCAATTTCATCCATTTGCCTGAGAATACCATAATTTTATCATTATTTATGGCTGAGTAATATTCTATTGTGTATATATATATATATAAATATATATATATATATATACTATAATATACTATAGTATATATATATATATATAGTATATATATACTGTGGTATATATATATATACCACAGTTTTGACAAATTTTTAACCCATGTCATTACTTGTTTTTAGGTTTATTATTTGTATTTGTTATAAATCAAAGAAAAAGAAATCATTTTCTGCCTTCTTTCTGTAGTTCTATTTATTCATTGAAGTTTTGACCTTCATATTTTTGTTCACATTCTGAAAGAAGGTACTTAATTTCAGTATAATTCTGTTTTTACACTCCATTACCTTTTACACATAGTCATAGTTCTATGCCACCCTTGTTTCTAGTAGTCTTAATCACTCATATTAATTTCAACTTATATATAACTGAAATAAATAACTTCTATTTAACAGAGAGAACAGAGGGGCGGGCAAAACTACTAAATCTTGAGCAACCTAGAGGGTAAGTAGAGAATACCCAGTGTGAGTCCCTGTAGTCACAGTATCATGTCATCCTACTCTTACATCACAAAGATGAATGCCTTCCTTAACACCACATCTCAATTTTGTTTCTGAGAATATTTGTCAGTATTTGATAGTCACCACTGGTAGGGAGAGGGTCAGTGCTGGTGGCATCTAGTGAGTCAGGGGCAGAGATACTGTTTGATAGTCCACCCTGCTCAATACAGGTCCCTGCCCCTACAACAAAGAATCTGCCTAATCCAAAATGGCACTGGTACCCCTGTTGAGAAAGTGTGCTTCCCAAGACCTCCAAATATAGCCATAAGGCAAATATTATAAGAAACAAAGATGTACATAGGTAGTCAGACTTCTGTACCTGCAGGTTCTATCTCCATGGACTCAACTAATATGAAGTAAAAATATTTGGGGAAAAATATGCCTTTTCCTAACCTGTTCAGATATTTTCTTGTCATTATTCCCTAAACAATACAACTGAACAACTGTTTGCATGGGGTTTACATTATTTTAGGTATTATAAGTCATCTAGAGATGATTTAAAGTATATGGGAGGATGGGTTATGTGCAAATACTAGGCCAATATAAGGAACTTGAGCACCCATGGATTTTGGTGTCCTTGGGGACCTTGGAACCATTTTAACTTATCCCCCAAATGTACTGAGCTTATATATATATATATATATATATATATATATATATAATATACTGAGGTTTATATATATAAATGTACTGAGGTTTATTTATATATACCATATAAATAATATTTTATATATGAATCTTAGTTTGTTACTGTGTTATATATAACTTGGTTATATGTATTATACATGTTATATAATTATATATATTATATAATTTGGTTACATATTATATTTAACATAGTATAACAATGAATCATTCTGACTTAAAAAAAATCTCTGTATGGATGTATACAACATTGATTCAATATGATATTTGAATCAGAACAAGCAGTCATCCTTTTATATTTCCAAGTTTTTGTTAATTTGATTAATGTACTATACTCTGGTAATTGGCTCCATGTAGATTTCTAAGTTCAGGAGGGCATCTCTTTCTTGCATTCAACAAAAAATATTTGGCACTACATACCAAGCAATGCACTAGGCCTGGGTGTAGAGTAATGAATCAAACACACAAAAATCTGAGGGGCTTTACATTCTAGTAAAGGGAGGTGGATGATAAGCAAGGTGCCTTTCTAAACAGATGCAGATAAAGGCTACAGAAGATGCATTATAGTATGCTAAATGATGGAAAGTGCCAAGGAGGAGTTCCTTGGAAGGGAACTTTGGAGTTAGCATTTTTAGAAAAGGTGACCTAGAAAGCACTCACAGAAATGCATTCGAGTGGAGATCTGAAGGAGTTGAGGAAGGAGATGGCACCACAATGGGCTCAAGGAGGGAGGTTTGGAAATTGTCCTGAAGACCACTTCCAACTTCTGGAAAAAGCAGAGAAGGACAGGAATGGAACCTCTACAAAGTCAAATGTGAGGTTGGAGATGGCTTGGGGCAGAACTTAGGACTTGTTACCATCAGAGTTTATGATTTGAAAGAAGTCTGATAAGGTTTGAATTACTTGCAGGAGATTTGGGACTCAGATCATAGCATGATTTTTGACTCATGTATTACATTAATTTTAAATGATGAAAATGTGTTGGTGACACATAGTCATCAGATTCTTTTAGGGATTTTAAAGTGATGTCATGGCATGATGGTATGTCACCTGCTACCCAAGATCTTTTAGAAAACCAAAAAGTGATAAAAAAATATGTACTTTGAATACACCATGCTTTAGTCTTCTTTCTTGATAAGCCTGCCTCAAAGTAAAATGTACCTGCACTTTGGTCTTAAAAACCCATCTTTTTCCATAACTTCATTTCATTTCTGCACAAGTATCACTTATTGTATATCTCATGCAGAGAATAGCAGAAATATTAATTGCCAGTGCTTCCGTCCAATTTGTGTGTCTGAGACATGTCAGTGATGGGCAGCCTGTACTTCTTTTAATGATGGTGAACATCATCTCAGCAGAACAGAGAGGGCTTAAATAGAAAGAGTCCGAGTACATGACAGAAGACACTTGGGTATAATTGGCAAAGTTGGTAGGGTAGTGCACCAATTAGCTTGATAACATGAAGAAGATATCTCAGAAGAATATATTATCTCAGAAATATTAATGGAACAAAATAGGCTTAAAACACACCCTTTACATCTTTCAATATAATATTTTTTCTGAAGCACCAGGTCTCAACCTCTGCAGTGTCATGGACATAATGGATCTGAATTAGCAGGCCAAGGGGAATCTCAATTACAATTAAATTTCCTGCTTGACCTTAACCTCTTTTTTCCTTTCTGTTTCCCTCTTTTCAAATCAAATGGATTCAAGTTATTTGTGTACTTATGAGATGATAAAGTCCTTGTAGGCACCTGTGTAGCACCTATTATGACATAGGTGTGTGACCAGTTTGCTGACCTGAGTAATGAAGGGGGATCACCCCCAAATCTGTCACTTGGGTATAAGGATTATTTGCAGCTGAAGGCAGAGAGAGAGTAAAACAAAGCAGAACATAAATTTGTGTAGGTGTTCCTCCCCTCTCCCCTCTACCAGGAAGGACACAAGTTAATCACTGGAGACATTTTCATGCATTCATCAGCACAAAGATAACACTAGAGGATCTGGAATTTGCTGCCTGAAAACTCAAAAGTCCTTTCTGTTGTCTCTCTACGTTCTTAAGATATTATTTTGTTGAGATGCTGTAGAAGTCCAGCTTCTGATCATCCCTTGAGCTACTCATAGCTGAGTGCTCCTATGAGTATGCATTGAGCTCCTATTAATAAAAATCTGTTCTCCTCTGGTCAGTTTGTCTTTTGTCTACTGAATTTGCAGGGTCCCAGAGGAAAAACCTAAGGGGAAAGGAAGAAGAGTTTTCTTTCTTCCTTTCCCTATAGTAATAGCTCTTCTACTAAATCTGATGCCATTTATGGACAATGATAATGATAGACATGCTATTGAGTGCCCTCTGTATACTGCCAGACACTGAAAGGTATTCTGTGGGTGTCCTCTTACCTTCTCCTCTCAGCAACTTATGAGTGAAATATGCTGAATGAATGAATAAATGAATGTAGCTAATCCAAATTGTTTGTATACTTTCATATGTACAATAAAGAGATCCAAAAAAAAGTGGATCTGTGGCTAGAAATTTAAGCAGTTTATACAAAGATGTGTATTTTTATGAGTTCTAGACTTGAGCTTTGAGTTCTCTTTTTACCACTTTTTGCTCTTCCTCTAGATATTCATGACAGTTCTTCATAACAACCAATATGAGAAAAGGAATAAAACCATTGTAAAAGTTCTTGCATGTTATAATCTTGTGTTAAAGCAACAAATAAGGTCACACATGAAAAAACCTTTTCATAGATTGAAAAATGAGGACTTTTTACTTTAATAGCTATGTCTCACTTACAATCACTTTTCATCTAAAAAAAAAGAAGCAATTTCAAAAGTGCTAATTTTAATCAACTTTCATCTGCATAAGGAGCTCCAGCCCTCCTCTTGCATATTCCATTACATAATTCTTCCCTTTCCAAACTTGACAGTGCTTCAAAGATTTATACCTGGACTTAGAGTTCCACATATCAGTAAAAACATTATAATGTTCTTTTCAGTTTCAAATAACATCTCTTTTTATGATTATTAGTTTTATTGAAGGGTATCACTTAGTATAGCAATTACTTTAAAAATCAGAGTAAATTTTAGACTCTTTCTGCCTGTGAGAAAATTGCTTATTCTTTTCAAAAGACTGCAGGCAGGGAGTTGTTAGTTAATGGCCCCTGAGCCCCTACCTGCCTAAATCACTCCATTTGGCCCTTCCCCTCTGCCCATCTGCTTCTCACATTTTTGCCATCTCACCTGCATCTCCTGGGCCTAGTCACATAGGCAGGAAGGAGAGAGATAAGGGGAAAGGAACAGGAGAACAAAATCTATAAAAAGGGCAAGTTTTGCTCATCCCAGAAATTCTGCCTTTGGGGCCCCTTCTTCCACCCGGGAGAAGTCTGTTCTACTTTTTTTTTTTTTTTTAATAAAGCTTCTTACTTTCTACTCTATACTTGCCTTGATGTCCTTCTCTGGTGTTATACTTCAACATCTGAGGAAGCAGAACTCATCAAGGTAACTGGTGGTATCACAATGGGAAACAAGAGTAAGTTAACATTGTTAATTCAGGATGCAGTAGATGGAAGTGATATTGTATCACAATGTTCATCCATATCATCTGTCTCTATTTCTCTCTTCCTTGCTGATGATGTGGTTATGAGGATCACAGTGGATGTTTGAGCTACAGGGTCACAGATAGAAGCTTTGGGCCAATGATATATGCTTGCTCTACGTATGGACTAGAATGAGACTGTACTGGGTGCTTATAATGGCTGACTGAATTTGAGGGTGACAGAGCTGTCATCCTAGAGGTGGCATGATTTCGTCTTTGGACAACACCCAAGTTTGCTCCATCATATTTTTAGTTTATTGATCAAAGTTTGGCAAGCTTTATAGGTTAATTAGATCTACATATCACACTTACTTTATCTATATTTAATGTGTTTTCTGAAATTGGCTTATGAGAACTATGCATTTCTGGTTTAGTCAGCTTTTTTTCTGCTGTGACTAAATGATCTGACCAGCACAATTATAGAGGAGGAATGGTTTATTTGAGGGCTCATGGTTTCAGAGGTCTTAGTCCATAGAAGGCCGGCTCCATTCCTTGGGGCTTGAGGTGAGGCAGAATATCTTGGCAGAAGAGTGTGGCAGAGGGAAGCAGCTCACATCATAAGGGAAGGGAGAGGGAGAAGAGGGAGGGAGGGAGGGAGAGAGAGAGAGAGAGAGAGAGAGAGAGAGAGAGAGAGAGAGAGAGAAAGAGAGAGAGGTTAATTCACTGATTGGGTTAAGAATCTTAACACCCAATCATTTCTCTTCTGAACCTTCCTGCATTGTCTCACATGTGAGCTTTAGGGGTACACCTCACATCCAAACCATAACATAAACCTAGCAGTTTTTGTGAGTTCAGTCAATCCTGTTTCTTTCCTGTTATTCTACAGCAGAATAAAATATTCTTAAACAACACAGGAAGTTCACATTATAAAATCTTGTACTCAGAGCTAGCTTAAAGCATGCCACTATTAAATGCTTAATAGAAATAAGCAGATTTTATTGTAAATTATATTTCATTTCAAGAAAGTCAAATATTATAGAACAGATGCATTTAGTTGATAATGTTTTAACCAGGGGTGTTATTACAGATTCCTTTCAATATAATCTTCCCTAGAGAAATTTAAAATATGATTCAATTTTCAAAAATATTTACTGTTATATTCATGAACACCTCTAGTAAGTGATAAATATTGAAATAACCTATCAAGTAAAAAATCCTGATCTGAAATATGAAAACAGCTTTATTTTCTGCGCTTATTGCTCTGACTGTTTAGCAACAATATCACTCCTGGGATTGGGAATTTTGATCTCAGACTTCCTTGACTCAGATTTTATTCTCTGGTAAGACAGGTGCTGGTAATCTTAATGCCCATGGGCCCTTCCACCCTCTGAGTATGAGTTAAGAGATCTTATGAGTATTTTGGTTGGATTCAGTTTCTCCTTAAAGTCACCTACACTTTGTCTCCCTTGTGTACTTGATCCAGACCTCTGATTTTCTGACAATCCCAGCAGTCAATCCACCTGAGGGAGGTACATGGTGATGATGCTGCAGCTGACACCTACTGAGAACTTTCCTGCACTGGGAGAGTGGCCTAGCACATCTTTGCGTGTGTCCATCTTAATCCCACAGCTCAACACCACTGCTGCCCTGAAGCTGTGCAGACAGTGATTCTCCAAAAGTGGTTTTATTCCTGGCTTTTAAAAATAGGCAATACATTGACATTGTGACTGTTCTGACTGTGATGGCAGGACACTGAGGACGATATAAAAGCAAGACCATGGATTTTGGAGAGGAAACAGGTGTGTGCTTCACATGCACCCTCACTTCCTCAGCTGTTATTGGTGAAGGCCCCCGACCTCCCCTCACCCCACCACACCAGCTTACCCTGGCTTGCTTTACCTTACCTATATATCTGATCATACCTCTACACTCAGTGAAGTCACATCCTATCCCTTAGACTCTCAAGCTCATGTGCAGTCTCACACATGTCCTCATCAAATAGACCTATCTCATATTTTTCTGGGGAAGATGAGACCTAGCTCACAGGTTGATTGGGAATAAATACCATCTTGTCCTCTTCTTTTTCTCTCTTTTTCTTGTCTTCGCCAAGTTTCTTTTTTCCTTGAGTCCTTACACAAACTCTTCTTGCTTGTGTCAATCCAAATATAAAAGTCCTGCACAGTTGTCATAACATCTATTCAAGGTTGGGTATAATTGGGAGATCCCACTGCAGGTTGATTATGTCAGAGGTAGGGGTTTCCTTCTTAAAATCATGAGCCCTATTTATGTATATAATCATATTCTTGACTTGACTTCTTTATGCCTTTGGCCCTAATTTTTTTTTAAGAAAGCCTTTTGTTTTGTTTTGTGGGAGGGATCTGGGAGGAGGCAAATTAAATTTTCCTTCATCTGTGAGTTAGAATTATTGCCTTCATGTCCTCCTGTTGACCTCAGTAGCAACTGATGTTCAGTAATGATCACACAGGCATTTTTACTTCAGGACACTAGAGATAGTTCCTCATTTTAGTTCCTGACTTTTTAGAAGTGAAACAAGGGCTTTTAATGGGTTTGGAGACAAAGGTGAGAGCCAATGGAGTGAACAGTGCTATCAATCTGGGCACCACTTGAGACTGAAAGAGCAGTGGGAAGTAACTTTCAAGTGGGTCTTGGGAGGAAATCCAAAGGACAGTCTCTCTGCAACATCAAATATCTCTAACCAGAGTACATAATTCAAAACAGTAGGGCTGGAAGAAGACAGTGAGTATGTGGCAGCACATGCTGTTAGCAGTCACTTGCTGTGCTGTGACACAGAGGAACCACCACAAGAATGGCGATTCCTAGAATCACAGTGTTCATTATGGCAGGGTTAAGTGGCCAGCAAAGCAAGGTAGCATTTTAAAATCATAGACTGAATGAGGTTATCTGGATTATCTGTAGAGAGTATTTCAACGAAAAATTTTAGGAAGCAACTGAGCTTTTTCTATGCCTGGTTTGCACCCCAGACTGTAAAAGGGCAACACTGGAGAGAGATTTCATCTAAAGGAATAATGTTTTTTGTGTTCAAGTTTCTCAAATATCTTTGTGGTAGCTCACACAGCATCATTCTTTTGTCACTTCTGCTGAATTTGGTTGTCTAATTCTTGCTATCCTGAGAACTAAGACCATGTCTTGCTCTATCCGCAAGGTCTTTTATAGGAATTAATAAAATTAAAATGAGAATAGCAAGTAGACAGAGAATTTGGACATTTTATTTTATTTCTGTATTACTAGTTAAATTCTTAAAATTCTAAATCATATTTTGGAATTAGATGAACTGATTTTTAGTCTCATGGAAATGTCCAATAGAAATTTGTATTTATCAATAACCAGTGTTGTGGTATTAGGTCTCTCAGACCCTAAAGCTAATAATTACTTCTGAGGAAGAAATTCCTTTGAGATACTCCAGAATGTACTATCCAATAGAAATACAATATGAGCTTCATATGTGACTTCAATTCTTAAAATCTTTTAGTAGTTGCAGTGTTATGGTTTAGATATGAGGTGTTCCCCTCATATGAGGGGGCATGTATGAGACAATGCAAAATGATTGGATTATGAGAGCCTGTGGCGAGCTGCCTCACCACCATGATAAGATGGCGCTGGTTTCCTGAAGTGCTTTCTAGGTAAACAAGCCCATATTTGGTTGAGCCAACTGTTGCAAATGGGAGCACCTATGAACATAGGCCAAGTGGCAGGAGTAGATTGGCTATTGTAAGAGTATAAAAGTGTATGAATTCAACTCAAGAGGAAGAAGAAGAAAAACCATGGTTTTATAATAATAAGGTCCTTATTAAATTGCTGAAGGAAGATTCCTGTGTCATGCTTTCTTGCGGGCGAGGGACACGACAAGTGGTGCCGAAACCCGGGAGTCAGAACTTTCAGTGGTCAGGGGGTGCACCGGTGAATACCACAGGTAAGTGTGGTGCTCCTCTATAGATAAGAGAGAGCGGGAATTGACTTTGCATAGTCGGTCAACAAAGATAAATATAATCGACTTTGCATAGTCGGTCAACAAAGAAAAATATAATCGACCTTGCATAGTCGATCAACAAAGAAAGATATTTTGTTTTCACTTTCATTCTGCTTGCTCTGAATGCTGCTTTCATTATGGGCAATTCTCCATCTAGTTCATTAGTACAGTCTTTAGATTTTTTGTTGCGCTCCAAAGAGCTCAAGGTCAAACACAGTACTTTAGAAACATTCATTGTAAGAATTGATAAAGCGATCCCATGGTTTGCTGTCTCTGGAAGCTTGACTCCTGCCAGCTGGGATAAGTTGGGAAAAGATTTGGATTTCCTTCAGGAGCAGGGACAATTGGAGAAAGGGGTGATACCGCTATGGAAATTAATAAAAGGATGTATTCTTGATGGTAGATGTCAGAAATCTATTCATAAAGGACAGAAAGTTCTTGAACAACTACATGAGGAGAAGTCCGAGGATTCTATGAGTACTTCCAGTAAACATAGTGCAGGAGAGCAGGTTTATGGAGCTATTCCAAAGAGGAGACTATACCCAGATTTAAAAGCCCTTAGAACACCAGAAGAAACAGGGGACTCAGAATCAGACGGTGATGAGGAAGTGAAAGAGCTAACGCAGCACTTACGGAAGGTGAAGATAAAAGAAGGGGGAACTAAGAGGCAAAAAGATTTTAGACAAAAGGACTATGAGGAAGAACAGAAGCCAGCTCTAGCCTATGATCCTCCCCCATATGTGGGAGGGGTTCCAGGCACGGGTAGAACTTTTAACTCTGCAGCTTGGAGGGCTGCCCATGTAGAGTTGGGGTTTGCCTGTCCTGTATTCCAGGATAATGATGGGGGAAGACATCAGGAACCCATAGAATTTAAAACGATAAAGAATATAGCAGAATCTGTCCGCACTTATGGTGTGGATGCTGCTTTTACTATCGCCCAAATAGAGGGGCTCAATAGGTTCTGCATGACCCCTTCGGACTGGGCCAGTTTAGTGAAAGCTTGTGTTTCCCCGGGTAAATATTTAGACTGGAGAACCTTCGTGTTAGAGGGGGCCAATGAACAGGCTGCACACAACCAAGCTATGGGCAAACCTGCCTGGGATGTGGATATGCTTCTGGGGCAGGGTAGATTTGCCAATCAGCAAACAGGCTTTCCATTAGAGGTTTATGAACAAATTAATAAGATCTGCATTGCTGCCTGGAAAGCACTTCCTAATAAAGGAGAAGTGCGAGGTAACTTAACAAAAATTGTCCAAGGCCCCACAGAAGCTTTTTCAGATTTCGTGGCTAGAATGGTAGATGCAGCAGGAAAGATCTTCGGGGATGCTGATGCAGCTATGCCTTTAATTAAACAATTAGTATATGAACAATGTACAAGAGAATGCAGAAATGCTATTAACCTGATTTCTCAACCAGGAAGAAAAAGGGTTAAAAAGTCCTGGGTGATACTCCCTCCCCCCTGCCTGGCCTTGCTGAAGCCTGCATTGGAATGTAAACTGCAACAGTCTCAGCGGGAAAGGGGGGTAACCTGAAGATAAGAAAAAGAAAACAAAAGGGTGTCTGTTTTAAACTTCTGGGCTGCTACACAGAACTAACTCATTTTCCAGGATTCTTGTTTTGTTTTGTTTTTCTTTAATGCTGTATTTTTGAGCTCATAATTTTGATCTTGCATACCTAGGTTAATGATTTTTTTTTCTTTTTGATCAGTTCTATTTTTTATTCAACTAAAGTTTTTGAACATCTGTTACTTTGCAATGAAGATTCACCTATAAAGTTACAAGGCCTTTGATTTTATGTTATGTGTATGTTGTGCTGTCTAATGTCATGTTTTGTCTGTATCAAAACTGAGCACTCCTAAAATTTAAATTTAAAAATGGATCCAAATACTTTTATTCACGTGATTTAAAAAGGTTCAATTTAAATTGAGTAAACTAATAAAAGTGAAATGTCTTTAAAAATAACTTGCAAGTCTCTAGGTGGTCAAACTAATGGAATGTTGATGTTAAACAATGTCTAATATCAATTGTTTCTAGGACTTTTCTTCAACAGGAAAGAGACAGCAAATACTGTTCAGGACACCTGCCTGCTTTCTTGGTTTTTACAGAATAAGTGAATTAGAGTTAACATATATGGGATTACTCAAATGTGTTTGTAGAGACATCTGATTAATTTGCAAAATTAAAATGCTCATTGTTAAATAACATCAAGTACTCTTAACTCCTCAAATTCCATGGGGTATCATACTTAAACATTATTGGTGTTTTCATAGGTTGGTAAATAAGAAGGGTTTAAACTTGCTTTGTGTCATCACTAAACTAAAAACAAGGTTACTAAGAGTTATGTCTTAACAAGTACAATTCTATATACAAAGGGTTCTAAAGGTTTCAACTGTGTTTCAATTAGAGTACTATAAACAACACAATATTTAATCTTATTAAAATAGAGCAATTTATCTAAATTCAGAAATTTCATAAGAGTTGTTTCAGAATGTGAACAAAAAGGGGTCAACAGATAGGAAAGAAAAAATAAAAGGGTCTGGGTATGGAAATATATTTAGTAAAAGGGAAAAGAAAATGTTTCTGGGTAAAAAAGTGCTTGTGTGATGAAATACATGAGGGTCTAAGTAAGTGCTAAGAACGTCTATGTAAGTAAAGGGAAGTTTCAACATGTTTGTGTGAAACTAAGTTGGTTGTATGTATGTGAAACAGCCAAAGCTATTTAAGGTTTTTCCTAAGGTGAAATACTAATGTTCTGATATAAACCAAAGTTTAATCTACATGGTAAAATAACATGGTAAAATGGCAAGGATTTCTTAGAAACACTAATTTACTCTTAACTTTGTGTCTATTAAGTTTTTTTTTTCTTTAGAGCAATTAATCTTAAAAATTGGGGTTTATCCAATTATGGTTAAACAACTGTTAAGAGTATTGTACTATGTTACAGAGTCTAAATTTTTCTTTAAAAACTAAATTTGGTAAGATAAAAGTGTCAAGGTAATTGTGAAATGGTCACTAGTTGTATATTAAATGTGTTCATATTTTTCAGGTATACAAGTTTTTAAAGCAGGGAATTTATCAAGCTGTGCTATTCTCCAGATTAAACTTGTCTGTAATGGTAATCTTAACTTATAAAGAGTAAATTTTAATTGGGGATTTATTTCTATCACTTAATGTTCTATTATAGGACCTGCTATCAATGGGGTACATGTAAAATTTGTTACTTTTTACATTGAGATAAAGAACTTCCAATATAAATGTATTTATAAAAGTTAGAGCCTGACTTGTTTAAAGGTTAATTTTGTGAAACATGAAGGTATTTTGCCACTTTATCACACAAAAGGAGAGTTAAAAACTCTCTCAGCCTTTCCTTAATTCATGTTTTAGATACAATGTTAAATTGTGTTAATTATAAAGTTTATATAGACTCAGAAAACAGTATATGTAGACTACTTAATGATATTTAAGGAAGAAACAAAGATCAACATCAGAATTAGAACACTTAAGATTTGTAAGGAGCCACGCCTTACCTGAGATAAGGCTCTGCCTCCCACCTTACTGCATGTTAGAGTGACTCCAAAATAAGTCAGACTTCAGCTTATTTAAAGTTATAATCAAAAGATTGGTTTTTTTTGTTGTAAAATTACTATGATCTCAAATAGGGAATATAATGTGGTTCTCAGTCAAAATTCAAGATAGCTATTATACAAGCAGAATATATTTTTACTCTTACTTATTTCATTTTGTAAAACTGTTACCTATTAATGTTTTGCAGAAGTAGCTGCTTCAAGAACACGCAACCTAGGTAACTTGTGATAATAAGCCATTACCTAACAAATAGTGGTAACAGATACCAGAACAGATAGTGGTAACTTCCGGAACTAATGCAAACTCCAGTTAGATAAAAGGGTAAATAACTGTAAAGTTATGGACATTAAAGTTAAAGCCCAGTACTCTTACTTTATGACTGGTGAGACTGGCTTGCTGGATGCTTAAGATCAAACTTAGAGATTGGAATACAAAAGACAAGATAGACCAGTATTTGGATCTTTTGCCCTCAGTCAGCCTGAACCCAGGAAATAAGAGGACTTCTCTAAGGAGCACTTAAGGTGTTGGAAACTGTAGGTGCCATCAATCCTAACAACAAAGTTTCATCTTTATTTACTCAGTTACAAAATTTGATTTTGGGCCATTTTGCACCCTTTTATCCTGTACATATAAGAGCTCATACGGCTCTCCCTGGACCTATTGTTGAAGGAAACACAAGGGCAGATGCCGCTACCCGCACAATTTGTTTTCTTTCTTCTCTTGACAGTACTCGAGACTTTCATAATAAGTTTCATGTTAACTCCCAAACACTTCGCAAGCGCTTCTCTATTCCTCGAGCAGAAGCGAGACAGATTGTCTTAGACTGTTCTCATTGTGTTCCATTTCATCATCTCCCTTCTCTTGGTGTTAACCCCCAAGGCTTGCGACCTCTTACGGTTTGGCAAATGGATGTAACTCATATTGCAGAGTTTGGTTCCCTAAAATATGTTCATGTCTCAATAGATACTTTCTCTGGAGTTATGCATGCCTCTGCTTTAGCAGGAAAAAAAGGCCATCATGTCATCTCCCATTGCCTAGAGGCTTGGGCCGCCTGGGGCCTTCCATGCTCCTTGAAGACAGATAATGGGCCAGCGTACACTGGTCAACAATTCACCTCTTTCTGCTCCACTATGGGAGTGCAACTGACTCATGGCTTACCTTACAACCCCCAAGGTCAGGGAATCGTGGAGAGAGCTCATAGAATGATTAAAGAACTTTTACAAAGACAAAAAGGGGGAATAGGAGCAAGTTGTACTCCTAAAGAGCGTTTGTCTCTGGCTCTTTTTACCATTAATTTTTTAACTTTGGATGCACATGATAATTCTGCGGCTGACAGACATTGTTCGCCGCCTGCCCCCCCTTTTCTATTTCTATTATCAAACAGTTCGGAAGTGATTTTAAATTGTTCTAATGACAATATTACCTGCCTGCTTTCAGAGTGTTGGAACGGTAGTGAATCTGTTGCTGTGATTGTAAAGGTACCCACCTTCGTACCTGTCCCAGTGGAAGTCAATCCGGATAATTTTCCGTTGGTGAACCTCTTCAGAGAAAAGAGAGACTTTGGCATTACCGCAGCCATAATAATTGCTATTGCTGTCTCTGCTGCTGCAGCCACTACCGCTGCTCTAGCCATGACCAATCAAGTTCAAACAGCACAAACCATTAATCAAGTCATACAGCAAACTGCACAGGTGCTAGAATCCCAGGACCGCGTCAACAGACATATCTTATCAGGGATCTTGGCGGCGAATCAAAGGATAGATTTACTACAAGTACAGTTGGATAAACTTTTCAACATTGCACAAGTTGGATGCATCGGGAATCATAAACACATGTGTATAACTCCAGTAAGATATGAAGAAGCAAAGAATCAAAGCCACTTGATTTCCGCCTTTCTTGCAGGCAATTGGTCCCTAGAAGCTGAGAAGATGATGACTCAACAATTATTGTAGATTGGATTTTAAATGACACCCGTGTTGAGCCTGTTACTTTGAGTCAGTTCTCTAGCTGGCTCACCTCTGCCTTTAGTTATTTTAAAGAATGGGTTGGTGTGGGGATCTTTGGATGTATTTGTTTTGCAGGCATTTGCCTTTGCCTTTGGTTTATTTGCAAGCTACGAGTGCGTCAAGCACGTGAAAAGGCGGTGTTAATTCAGGCTGTGTTGGCCATTGAGCAAGGGGTGTCACCTTCTGTGTGGTTGGCTAATCTGGCACGGGAATAAGTGACATTTTTTACTATATCTCTGTTAGAGTTAAAATTATCATTTATGCTAGGTGTCTGCAGGGTACTGCTGTAATTAATATGTACTTTTCTTTGAGGACTGTGAATTTACATCCTGGGGATTTCTTGTACTAATTAAGGCTTCAATTGTCTTGTAACTTCCACTCTTGATCTTGAGCTATAACAATGATGTTGGAGGAGAGAACTGTTACTGTATGCCTTGTGTTCATTATGGTGCCCCTGTATTGTGCAGCATTGGCAAGTAGGGTGATGTGTTTTCCTACCTCAGGCCTTTGCAGTTGCGTAAGCTGGATAAGCTCCCCCTAGTATGGTTTTCCATACCGCTATGTCTTCATGGACACAGGATACGAGGCAAAGCACTGCACTTGAGAGTTTTATTTTTGAACCTCAAGGAAGGCATGCCCTATTGCATGTGGGTTTGATGTCCACGTCCCACCCTACGAAAAAAGGCATCGGCTTAGGTGATATCAGGCCCAGAGAAGGCGCCACTCTGGGACTGACGTTCACTATTTGCCACTTTTGCACAGTAGGATAGGGCCTCTACCTTCACCTGTGTTCATAAAATAAAGAAGGGGGAGCTGTGGCGAGTCGCCTCACCACCATGATAAGATGGCGCTGGTTTCCTGAAGTGCTTTCTAGGTAAACAAGCCCATATTTGGTTGAGCCAACTGTTGCAAATGGGAGCACCTATGAACATAGGCCAAGTGGCAGGAGTAGATTGGCTATTGCAAGAGTATAAAAGTGTATGAATTCGGCTCAAGAGGAAGAAGAAGAAAAACCATGGTTTTATAATAATAAGGTCCTTATTAAATTGCTGAAGGAAGATTCCTGTGTCATGCTTTCTTGCGGGCGAGGGACACGACAAGAGCCTTAACCTAATCAGTGCATTAATCCACTGATAGGTATTAAGTGGGTGGTAACAGTAGGCAGGAAGTGTATGGCTGGAGGAGCTGGGTTACTGGGGGTATGCCCAGCGAGTTGACTTTGGTCTCTCTCTGCTTCCTGATGGTCACGTCCTGAGCAACTTTCCTCTGCCACACACTTCGGCAGGGATATTCAGCCTCACCTCAGGTCAAGAGCGGTGGAGTTGGCTGCCTATGGACTGAGACCTATGAAACTGAATCTCAAAATAAATTTTTCCTCCTTGTCAGGTCTTTGGGTCACTGCAGTGAAAAAGCTGATGAAAACATGCAGTTAAAAAGGTGAAATAAAGATACATTTACTTAATAGTATATTTTATTTGATCCAGTGTATCAAAATGTTATTTCAATATGTAATTGTCAATGTCAAAAAATTGACCCCATTTGTGTACAGTGAATCAAAATGCAGTCTGTAAAAAATAAAAAATAAATAATTTAAAAAATTGAATTTTTTTGTCTTATTAATCTTCAATATCTAGTATATATGTTTTAGTATTGTAATTTGGGTGAGGTGCATTTCAAGTGCTCAGTAGCACATGAAACCACCTGAGGCTCGTGATGACCCTACATGATGCTGTGGCTCTAGCAGAAAACAAGTACAATTAAGTTATTTCATGTTTAAATATGTACATAACTGCATGGAATTTTAAACCAGTTCACATTTCCAAAAATGGCAGGTTTCTGAACATAAATTTTTTTATATTAGATTTTGGAATCTCATAGGTTCTAAGACAACCATGTAGATAATGGGTATTTAAAATGAGTTTAATTTAAAAATCCATTTTAAAATATAGGAATAGCTTTTTTCTTGTGTGTATTCATGCACATGTATCAACTGAGTTACTCTTATTTCTTAATTTTGATCAATAGCTTTTTTTATCCAAAATTTTCATCACTTCTTCAGAAGTGATTGAAGGTTAAAAAAATATATTGAAAGGCCTCTCCAGTTTTAGAGCCAACATTGCACTCTTTTTGCTGTCAGATGGATGCTCTCTTTTCTTATATGTGTGGTTTTTAATTGATGTTTAAAACAATCATTTGTTTTTCCCTTTGATTATTGACTGCTATTGAGGTAAATGAAGCATATTCTTTATGGACATCTCACCTTTTCTTTTCACTTAAAATTTTGTTCAAAATTACCTTCCAAGAACCAGACTAGTACTTATCTTAAAACATCTCTTAAAATAGACCCATAACTTTCTTAGATTTAATGCAGCCTTGTTTCTTTTAAGTATTTCAGATAACTATGTTGAGAAATGCTCATTTGTGTATTATCCAAACTTACATGGTATAACCTACTACTCACAGGAGCTATGTTATCTTATGTTATCTTATGGAACTACTATATATATGATATCCTTGTTAAAATATTTGTGGCTCAGAGCTGTATTATTCTGGGAAGCCAATGTGCCTAAAAAAAATCAGACTTCTATTACTATAGAAAAGATGAATGAAAATTTGGGGCAATGTAGTGGTCTCTTCTGTAACTAGTTTTGCCCTTTAATCTCATGTTTGTATAACAGTAAGGGCCTGAAAGGAGCTACTTAAAATTTAAAGTAATATTTTGTTTTATGTGACAGATTATACACTGTGTTATCTGGAAATAGAGGGCATCCTAAAGTCTTTAGCTATATATTCAGAAACAAATAACAAGAATCTATTAGGTATGGTTAGGATACTGTTTGGGAATTTATGTGGCAAATACCTTACATGTGTTACTACTCTCCTTGTGTGAGTCTACAGCTGATGTTGATTAATAAGTGTCAGCATTTTTGTCATTGAGCTCAGACTGGGCCTTAGAATCCTCCAAATTCCAAGAGTAGTACCTCTACCAATGTAGTGGAATTTGAGCCATGAGCCATGACTTGCCCTTCTAGGCCTGAAGTCCTACTATTCTTCCTTTCGTATCTTTGACAACAATCTTGTCTACAATATCAATGTGACAGTATGTGAATTAAATACTGTTGCATTGTCCTGTGAGTCAATTTTCCTTTTTTCACTTTTGTCAAATTTTTATCTTGTTCTTATTTCTAGATTGTGACGTCTATCTTATTTAATAAAGCTAACTTTGGTCACAAAACTGAAACTGAGATAATTTTATTTAGTCAGTTACTTTCATAGATAACTGACACCCAAAAAAGATGGGGTTTATCAGTAGGCAGAGAGCTAGACAATGTTGGCACTGGACCTAGATTTCTGCATGCTGATTCCTATTCTACAACTGTTACTTTGCCAAGATCAAGTCAATAAGTGCCAAAACTAATTAAAAATCAGTAATAATTATGACAATTAAAGACATGCATTAATAACAGTACTTTCGTTTCTTGCATTTATAGGGAACAACCAACACCTTTCACCTTTCTTACATTAAAAAAAATGATGTCCTGAGCAATCTTTGCTTCAATGTTTGGCTGCTTGTACAACTTTTCAATTTAATAAAATGGATTTGACATTGTCAAAAATAGAATCTGAAGGCTGCTTTCTAGGACATCCCCATTTTGGTTAGGCTATAAAGAATGGTACAGCTGTTTTTTATATTACTTTGGCATTTCCTGTCTCAATAACTTCATGTGCATTTTGAAATATTGATTTTTTGATATAATATTTTCCTGATTAATTTATGATAGTAATTTTGAGTTCTTTATAGCATATAGGGTCATGTTTAATTCATTTAATTCAGAGCCCTTTGTCCACACAAAATTGGGTTCTCTTAGACAAACTGGTGCATGTCAGTCTTCCTTGTGTGTGAAGAGTTTCTCAGCAGGTGTGCTACTTGCAACTACATTACATGAAAACCTATATTAATAGCAAGATAAAGTTAGACTGTCCCAGGCTTTCAAGAAGGGGGATGGGGATCTCCTTTAAAAATAATTGCAAGAAAGAAATACCAGTCATGGAGTAATCAAATCTAATTATAGTATATATATCTAAGAAAGTACAATTTAAAAAAAACAGATTTTAAAAGATTGACTACAAAAATCTTTAATTGAATCCTCTATCAAAAATTATGACACTTTCACATGACAGAGAAAATGAGTCTTATAAAATAGACCAAAGGAAATTTTGATAAGGAACACTTATTGATTTAACTGCTAATTAGATGAGAATGTTTAAAAGACACTGAGGAATTTCTCTCCTTTCATCTTCCAATTTTGAGGAAATAGCTTGAAAGCAGCAAAACATGACTATAACCAAAAGTGAGAGAATAATTTTGGTGCTGTGGTTAAGGCACAAACTGATTTTTAAAACCAAACCTTGAGAGTAGTGTAACCTTGAAACCAAGAAAGGTAAAAAATTCCCTCCATACTTGAGACTAAGCTCAAGCCCATGTAAATTAAAAAATGCCTTGTTATCATTTATAGACCCTCCCTGAGGGCATGGTATCCAGTTGCATTTTGCTACTTACAAGTTGGTCAATACTTGGCTTATGTCTTCAAAACCCTTCTAAATAGATGTGAAACTATTCCCACACCCATATACCTTCTTTGGTAGGTTCATTTTTTAGTTCTGCAAAAACTTTACTTATTGAGCAAACATTTAATGAGCATGTACTATGGGTTTGACAACATGGTAATTGAAGTTGAAAGCCAAAACTCATGGTCCTCAAGAAACCAACCTTATAATGTTCAAGACAAATAAATGAGCCAAAGATTTTGGAGCAACATGGCCAGTTGCTATGGCAACAGCAAGATCTGCCTTACTATCCACAAAGGAGACAGTGTTGGAACTGGCAGGAAGGTTGTGGTAGCTCACAAAGCAAAGAAGGTGGGTCAAAGAATCGTAGGATGAAATGCTACCTACATAGAGCTGTGGAGGCATGAAAGGGCCTTTGTCACAGTGGGAAAGGGTGTGAGGGGAGTGGGAGGATGAGGCAGAGGATTCAGTTTAATAATATGGCAAATATTAATTGAATGACCCTGTTTAGTGCATCCAGAGACTTTTAGGATGCAAAGAGGAATGTGTCTAGTCCTTGTCCTTGAGGGATTTGCAGAAGAGTCACATGTTACAAACAGATTATAATCAGGTGGGGGCATGGAGTATGTGGTGAGAAGCAGCATCAGGCTCATTTGTTCATTTATTCACGTAAAACTGAGTGTCAACTCCAATGCCAGGCATCACGCTGGTGGCAGAGGCACCCATAAGGGTGAACACCAGGCCACATGGTCTACTCACAAGGGCCACAGTGTGATGGGAACAACAGATGTTGATTGAGCAGTTATAACAACATATATATACTAGCACCTGAGACACATGTCCAGATGGTGGAGGGTCCTAGGGAACCTGTAATGCAGGATTTGTACTATCTGGGGCAGGGAAATGGTATTTATCACCAGTCTTCATGCAGAATAATTCCTGCATGAATTATTAATTCACTCTGTCCTTTCAACAGTTAGAGCTCATTTTAAATATTTTTCTTTTTACATTTGTTCTAATTAGTTATACATGACACCAGAATGAATTTTGCACATTGTACACAAATGGAGCACAACTTCTAATTCCTCTTGTTGTACGTGGCGCAGAGTCACACTGGTTGTGTATGCACACATACATAGGGTAGTAATAACTGTCTCATTCTACTGTCCTTCCCATCCCCACTGCCTCACCCCTCCCCTCACTTCCCTTAAATAATTTTCAGAAGAAAGTTACCTGGGTAAAAGATTGTTTGAGCTCTTGCCACTCTGAGAATATTTGTCATAATAACACAGTGTTCATGTAAAATAGTCCTAGGTTTCAACTCTCTATCCCTTAAAACAGAGTTGGAGCCCTTGTCTTTCACACTGTGATTTAGAGTTGCTATATTAGATTTTTCTAATGCTTTACTTTTAGGCCGTCTCATATTTTTGTCTGAGTCTTATGAATTTTTATTTTTATTAAAAGAATCCTGGAAGTTTCTTGCAAAACTAAATGTTCTTTTACCATATGATCCAGCAATCACAATTCTTTGATATTTACCCAAATGAGGTGAAAACTTAAGTACATATAAAAATCTACCCATGAATGTTCAAAGGAGCTTTATTAACAATTGTCAAAATGTGGACAACTGAGGTGTCTTTTAGTCAGTACACTGATAAATAAACTGTGGTATATCCAGTCAATGAAATATTATTCAGTTCTAGAAAAGAACGTGTTATAAAGCCATGATAAGATATGGAGTAACTCCTAAATGCATATTGCTAATTGAAAGAAATCAATCCTGAAAAGCCTATCGATTAGGTTCCAGTTATTATGACATTCTGTAAAAGGCAACACTGTGTGGACAGTGAAAAGATCAGTGGATGCCAGGTTTGGGTGTGGTAGGGCAAGTAAGTAGAACCCAGAGGATGTTTACAACAGTGCAACTACTCTTTATGATTCCGTGGTGGTGCCTGTCATTACACATATGTCCAACTCATTGAATGTACCAAGAGTGGTACCCATTAAGCCAGGTGATACTTAGTGTAAATACAGACTTTGAGTGATAATGATGTGTCACTGTAGGTCTGTGGACTGCAACAAACCTGGCTCTCTGCTGATAGTGGGGAGACTGTGCTTATGTGGGGCAAAGGGGTTCTTGGGAAATCTCTATACCTTCCACTCAATATTTCTGTTAAACTAAAATAACCCCCAAAGTGAAGTCTATTTAAGATAAATAAAACAAATAAAATTCTCTGTAAATAAAAATTTTACTAGGAAATGATTTCTCCTGGAATACTGGATCTTCATAGATATTTTAGTGGGAAGCTAGAAGTGCTATTTTGAGGAAACTTCTTCAGAAGTCACTCTCAACCAGAATTTCCCTTAGACTGTTAGAACAATCTTATGATGTTGTTTTTAGTTTCTCAAAGATGAAATGTATAGCCCTAGGAGAAAGGTGTGCTTGATGTTTATCATAACTTGAATTCATTTTTCTTTTGTCTTCAAATGTTGTAAAAAATGGATCACAAATATAGGTAAGTAAAAACAAATAAACAAACAAACAAAAAAAACAGAAACAAAAACCCTTAAGTACTTATGTCAAACTGATTTTCCGCAAGCCTGCCAGGATAATTCAAATTCTTTCAATGGTACTAAAATTATTGGGTGTCTACCCCAAAAAACAATGAAGTTGAACTGTTTCTGGATCAAAGGTTTAAATGTAAGAGTTAAAACTATGAAACTCTTAGATGAAAACAGAAGAGTAAAGTTTAATACTTTTGGATTAGGCAAGGGGTTCGTAAATGTGTGTCACCAAAAAACAAGTGACATAAACTAGACATTTTGAATTATATTAAGTGAAAACTATTGGGCTATAAATAATATAAAAAGAGTAGTGAAAATATACCCACAAACTGGGAGAATTATTGATAATAATGTATTTGATAAGATTTTTCTGTCTAGAATGTATAAAACCTCTTACAACCCAACAATAAAAAGACAATAATTTAAAATGAGAATTTAAATAGACCTTTCTCAAATGAAAGTATAAAACTGACTGATAAGCACATAGCAAGATGTTTAAAGTCATTATTCATTAGGATAATGCAAATCAAGACAACAATGAGATCAATTCACACCCACTAGTATGGTTTTGATAATTAAAAACAGTACCAAACATTGGTGAAAAACTGAATTCTTTGCTTGTATCAATCACCTGAAGAATGGATAAATAATATATATTGTATATTTTTACAAAGAAACATTATTTGTCAATTAAAAAAGATTGAAGTACTGATATAGACTGAAGCAGAGATGAACTGAAAATATTCTACTGTGAAAAAAGTTATTCGCAAAAAACTGACTTTAGATTATGAGGTGTTCCTAAAAGTTCATGGGTGAGACAATGCAAGAACATTCAGAGGTTAGATTATGAGATATGTCACTGAATCAATGGATTGATTAACTGGGTGGTCACTGTAGGCAGGTAGGGTGTGGCTGGAGAAAGTTGATCACTGGGGGCTTGCCTTTGGGGTTTATGTTCTACTTCCTTTTTGCCATGTCCTGAGCTGATTTCCTTCTGCCATGATGGTCCCATGATGTTCCCAGAACAACGGAATCAGCTGACCTTCTACTGAACCTCTGAAACTGAGTCAAAATAAACTTTTCCACCTCTACATTTTTCTTGTCACGTCTTCTGTTCACAGAAGTACAAAAGCTCACTAAAACACCATTTTTCTTATGGCTCCATTAAATATCTAGAATAAGAAAATCTATAGAGACAGAAAGAATATTACTTGTTTTGGGTTTAAGTTGTTCTTTCTATTCTTTGTTAAGATGGGAAATTAGGTTACTGATTTGAGATCATTTTTCTTTTTTAATGTATGTATTCATGAGTACACATTTTCCTTTGAGTATTGATTTCTGTGTTTCAGGAAAACCCAGTGAATAAGAATTAGCCACTGAAGGTGAAAGGTGCCAAAAGAAGGAAAAAAGAGGACAATTCCAGCATTTACAAAATGTAGCTTATTAGAGACTTACGACAGAAGTGTGTCTTGGTTGGCATCAAAAAGGAGTATCCCCACACCCTGAGGCAGCGGGTAGGGGTTATGTGCTAAGATGGACAAAAGTGGCCTACAACCAGTTGGAATGTATCTGAGCTTTCTCAAAAACAATTAAAATGTACAACAGTTGAGTCCAGTCATCACTGTCTCTGTCATGAAATGTTCTGCTAACTAGAATTTGTGCTGGGGTCACCTGGTAGGCAAAAACATGGTTCCAACCAAGATGGCTATAGTCAAGTCAAGCTGGATCCCTGTACTTAATATCCTTATGAGTTTCATTATATTGTGTTTTTGTTTTGATTCACATCCAGGTATTTTTCTTTATGATTTGTTGTCTAACCATTGGTTATTTAGAATTTTGTCATTCAATTTCCACATTTTTGTGAATTCCTCAATTTTTCTTCTGGTATTAATTTGTGATTTAATTCCACCAGGCTCAGAGAACAAATTTTGCATAATTTTGACTTTGAATTTATTGAGGCATTTTTATGGCCTAGCATATAATCCATCTCAGACAATGCCCCATGTGTACTTGAGAAGATGTGTATTCTGCTGTTGCTGGCCAGAATTTTCGGTAGATGTCTGCTGGACCTAATTAGTTTATGATGCTGTTGAAGTCCTCTACTTCTTTGTTGATCTTCTCTCTAGTTGTTATATCCATTATTAATATGTTTAGTAAAATCTACAACTATTATCATTGAATTGTTTATTTCCCTTTAATTGTCAGTTTTTGAATTATGTCTATAAGGGCTCCATTTTAAGTGTGTTCATGTATTTAATTGTTATATCTTCCTGATGAATTGATCCTTCTGCTATTTTGAAATGTCCCTCTTTAGTGACATTTTTTATCCTTTTTTTTTTTTTTTTTTGGTGCTGGGGATTGAACCCAGAGTCTTATGCTTAAAAGGCAAGCACTCTACCGACTGAGCTATCTCCCCAGCTACCACATTTTTTATCCTTAATCTGTATTGTCTGATATTCATATAGTTACTCTAGAAATGGAACAGTTGACTGCTATGTCATTTTAATTCATAGAAAACCCTGAGTTGTATCTAGTGAGATAAAGTAAAATGGGTTCACCAAATGATTAAAAATTAGTTTTTCAGAATGTTGTACATCTTTGTTATGGTAAACTTACTAATTAATTCAGATGCATAGGGATTTTTTACAGCATTGTATAATTATATTTGTATGTTGAAGAAAGGAATGAAGCACAGAGCTTGAACAATTTTCCTTGAATATTTTCACTGGCATTAAAATTCTCTGAACATAGCTGGAGTGTTTGGATCACATTCTTCTGTTAGGCCCAGAGGGCACTGATTGCAATTTAACACAAGATCTGTGTTCATGTATCAGCTCAGGAGGTTAGCTCATAGCACTTATATATGATTGAGGATCCATAAGATACTATGATTAATTCATCTCTGTATTCAGAAAATTTTTTCTGAGCTCCAACTACTTGTTATTCTGGTTTAAATGCCTGGAATATAGTAAATGAATAAGACAGGCATGTTTTCACTAAGCTTATATTCTAGTGGAGAGATAAAACACAAAACACACACACACAAAAGAAATTTTCACTCTTCTGTGCTTTTTGAAAAAAATAAAACCTGATGGTATCATGGAGAATGAAGCAGGGACATGTGTTAGTTATAATTGTGTTGGTCCAGAAAAACATCTCTGCAGAGCTGACACTGAGAGAAGACCTAATGATTAGAGGGATCAGTTAGATGGGGTACAGGGGAGAGGTAGAATCCAGGCAGGGTTCACTGGTAGTGCAAATCCCTGAGACCAGAAAGGGGAAGTCCTATTGAGACTTCAGAAAGTAGGTCATTGTGGTTGGAGCACAGTGAGCAAAAGAAAAGAGTTGGAAGAGGAAGTCAGAAAACTGCAGTGAGAAATTTGGTGGTGGGGGATAGCAGATAAGTCAAGGGACCAGCTTAATGTTTTTAAACATCATTTTGGAATCAGTATGGAGACTAGAAATCAAAGCAGGGCAAGATAGGGCAAGAGATCAGTTCAGAGATCACGCAGCAACTGGCAGTCAGGTGTTTATGACAGAAACTGAGAGAGAGATGGAATTGGTATATTTTGGAGGTAGAGTCAATAGGACCTGCTGATGGACAGGTAAAAGAATCAGGGGAAGAAAGGATATTCCCAGGTTTTGTGATTCTAAACTGGATTATAAGTCCAACGGGATTATAACACTGTTTTCTGAAATACAGAAGACCACTGGGTGGGGGAAAGGTTTTGGAGGTGCATGCATGTGCTCGGCTATTTTGAATACGTTATGTTGAATATCTAAGTGGAGACTTCAAGAGGTCAGTAGATATTAAGAGTATGGAACTCATGAGGGAGATTTGGACTAGATGTAAAATTGGAAGTCACCAGTAATTAGATATCATCTAATTTCTGTCATGAGACAGAAATCTTTGAATTGGAACTCTTAAAGGAAGAAGACTGACTTCCTAGTCCTTGAGTAGAGGCCTAGCAGAAAAGGAGAGGTCAGTGAAGAAAATGAGAATGAATTTACAAAGAAGTAGGGGAAACCTAAACAGCTGGTTTCATGGAATCAAGGGATAAAATTATTGGTTCAGGAACTAAGAGAAAATATTTCAAGGAGGAGAGAACATTAACACTGTAATTGATGTTGAGAAGTCATTAGTGGTTGATTAGAAGTAGTTCTGTTGGATTGGAAGATGGAAGCTCGACTGAATAGATCAAAGAGATATTTTGAAGTTAAGAAATAGAGGTAATGAAAATTAGATGGCTACTCTAATAAGTTTTTTGGTGATGTGGACTGTCACAAATGGAATCTGTCATTGGGAAGAATGCAGAATTGTGGGTATGTTTATTAAAGAGGCGAGAACTGAAAGCATGTTTGTTTACTAATGGAAATGAGAAGGACGTAAGTGCTTATGAAGAGAGTCACAAAAATCATCAGAAGAATACAAAGGATGAAGTCCAGACCAGAAATGTGTTAGCCATTGATGGGAGGAGAGACACTACTTCCTTGGTAAGAGAAAGAAAGACAGGGTATATACTACTATGCATATGGAGCAATGCTAGGAAGGCAGGAGAATATTGTATAATTGATTCTAGCTTCTCAGTGAATTATGGGGTAAAACCTCTAGTTAAAAGTTGAGGTGGGTTAGAAAGAATACTGGAGGTAAGAAAACAAGTGAGAACCTGTTGAATGGTCCTCTTGGAGATAGAGGAAGTTTGTTTCCAGGGAGCATGTTGGACCACCTGGTCATTTACTTGTACCCATTTTGAATTTAAAGAGAGTCCAATTGGCATAGCTGCATTCATTTTCTCAGGGATGGACTCAGATAGATTGTGAAAGTGGTGTTAGTTTTTTGTCCAGGTTAAAAATTATTTAGAGGATCACTGTATTAATTAGTTTATCACTGTAACCATAATACCTAACATAAACAACTTAAAGGAGGTAGGATTTGTTTTCATTCACAGTCAGAGGTTTAGTCAATGTTTGGTTGACTCCATTGCTCTGGCCTGAGGTGAGGCAGAACATCATGGTGGAGGAAACCTTCTCAGGTCATGGCATCAGGGAAGTAGAGCAGGGAGAGAGAAACAGAGAAAGGAAGGGGCTGGGGAAGAGAGAAATCCTTTCAGGTCATGCCCTCCGTTATTTACTTCCTCCACCTAGGTACCGCTTCCCAGTAGTTCATTCAGCTGTTGATCAAATGGATTAATGCACTGATGAAGTCAGAGCCATCATGATCCAAGCACTGCCTAAAAGCCCCACATGCAACTTTGGGGGACATTCCATATCAAAACCATAAGAATCACAAATAATAACAATGTGGTAAATGTCCTTTGTTATGACCTGACACCTGCCCCACATATACACATACTAAGACGCACACCCCACACTCATTCATGTGCACACTATGTTCCTGTGTGTTTTCACACACACACTTGCGGGCATCCCAACACACATACTCACCACACTCACAAGATGATTCCACTTTTTTTTTTGTACTGGGGATTGAACTCAGGGGCACTCAACCACTGAGCCACATCTCCAGCCCTATCTTGTATTTTATATAGAGACAGGGTCTCACTGATTTGCTTAGAGTCTCACTTTTGGGGAGGCTGGCTTTGAACTTGTGATCCTCCTACCTCAGCTTCCTGAGCTGCTGGGATTGCAGGTGTGTGCCACTGAGCCCAGCTTCCATTTACTTCATATAATAACCCACAAGAGCACTTTGCTATTGTTTCCAAAGTATCCGAAAATTGAAAAGTACTTACAAGAGGTCATGGAGTCCATAGGAGATAAAATTTTGTTGAATTAACCAACCAGGGGTCTTGGATCCTTCCTACCTCTTGGGGATGAACACATGTGTTAGATCTGAATGCAGCAGGAATCTCTCTGAAGTGGTTGCCCAGGACTACCTCCAGGGCAGACATTACCAATCCATCCCAGGGCACTCCCTCTCTATCTCTATCCAGGTAGTCCACTGGGTGGACCAAAGAGAGAACAAATAGAGATTATCCTGGGCTCAGTTCAGAAGGGACTGCCTAAGGCTGTGCTATTTGAAGGGGTCTTTAAGCTCCATCAGGGAAACCCTGTGCAGAAGCTAGCCTGTGAGACCCCCAAGACCAATTTGCCAGCCACACTGTCACCTGCAGTAAGATAAACTAAGACTGTCATGTAGAGAATTGTCCTAGCTTGACTGGACCCTAGGTCAGTCAAGTATGTAACTTATAGGCTGAGCCTATAAGGGAGAAAAATATTGATACAAATTTTCCCCAAATATTTAAATAAAAATGCTACAACTACATGGAACGCAGTCCTTGGGTCAAGAACGCTTAAAAAAACCCAGATTTGGAGTCTGAGGGACTGATATTCTCCTCACTGCTATCAACAAGGAGACAACAAAGACCTGAGCCAGCCCTATGTCCACAGAGCCTGTTAGATGGCCCTGAAGGGTGTCCAGGAATGGTTTTTCTGTTAGTTTTCCTGGTGATTTTCCCAGAGGCCCAGTATCCCCAGTGCCCAAAGGAATCTTGAAGTTCAGAGGAGGTGCTGCATATGAAACTGCTTTAGACTGCCTTTCAGATTCTCAATGATATCAGCTTATTCCCACTGCATGGCCTTTGCACAAACTGCTCCCTGGGCCATCATGATCTGAGACTTCTTATGCTCCCTCCAGCCTCTGTGGAAACATGACCTTCCATGCTGCCATTCCTGACTATGCTGCCTACCTCCCCTTTATCCTCACTGCTCCTCTTCACTTCCTCCAGGAAGTGAACCTCCAGTTTTATATCCATGGAGTCTTTTTTGTTTACTGCAGATCCCACCACTCAAATGGGAGCCAGCAGGGTTCAAGATGGTACCTGTGCTATTCACCAGGGGCCCCTGTGCTGAGCACAGAGCCTAGCACATAAGTGCTCAATAAAATACCTTGTGAATGAATTTAATAATCAGGACACTCAGCACTCTAAGTCTCACTGTGCTCGAAGGCTTAAATGAGTGAATTGCTAAAGTGTTTAGAAAGTTCAGTCTCATGTTCATTAAATAAGCTGGTGCTGACCACATGCAGCACACAAGGTCTGACCTAGAAGAAACTTCCACAACTGAAAACTACTATTATTGAGTTGTCATTATTGTTTATTCTGTGTAGATAGCAAAGTAGGCACTCTGTAAAGCTGTGAACTACCAAGTAGATATAGCCCTGGAATGGTCACAGAGACAGAGGATGCAACTGCCACCAGAAGCATCCAGGTGGTCTGATGTGGTGAGAAAAGCAAGGCTTAGAGAGATAAACTGCCCCAAGGGCACCCAGCACTCTGAGGTCACCTAGCACAGGAGCTCTGGTCTTTATTCTCCTGTCATGATCATGTGTCCCTGAGTAGATTTCTTTGATTTTGGACTTTGCTACATTTGCATAAAGAATCTGGGACCTCCGGCAGTGTTGGAGAGGTCAGGTACACCCTTTGTCCCTAACCCTGGACTCAAGCCTCCCCCATGGTGATCTGGAGTGGCCACTTCTTGGCACTGTGGAGTCACCACTGACTGGCAGCCACCCTGGGAACACCCATCCAGTCAACCTTGACCAAGAGACCTCAGGAGCTGCTCTTGCTGATCTTATTCCAGACAAGGAAGCTGAAGCACAGAGAGGGACTGGTGGACTCTGCCACAGCCCTAAGTTAATCTGAGAAAGAAGAAAAGCAGTTTATGGAGCACCTACTACACCCCAAGTCTTCAGCTACATTATGTTATTCAGTGCATCACCACTGAGACAAAAATAACTGACATGAACAAAATTAAGAAGGAAAGATTTATTTTGGCTCACAGTTTGAGGTTGGCTCCATTGCTTCAGAGTATAGGTGAGGAAGATCATGGTGGAAGAGTGTGGCAAAGGAAAGCTGTCAGGTCATGGCAGCTGGCAAAAAGAGAGGGGAAGGACCCAGGGAGATGAAAGCCTCCACGGCATCACCCAGTGACCCATTTTCTCCAGAAAGATTCCAGACCCTAGTCATCCAGTCAAATCATTAATCCATCCAATGGATTCATCCAGGATGAGGTCAAAACACTCACTCCTGGTCCTCTCCCTTCCCCAAAACATGGACATTGCTGCCCGGGGGGAAATCCTTCAACCCATGAGCTCCTGGGGGACATTCCAAGACCCAACCATAATGAAGGTCACCCACTTTACACTACCACCCAGTGTCATGAAAAATATTCTCCCGTTTTCCAGATGAGGAAACCCAGGCACAGATTTTAAGTGGAAATACAGGAGAGATGACAAGAATAATTAGAGCACTGGACAATATTCACCAAGTACAACACAAAAAGCAAATCATCTTAGCACAACAAGCCTGGCTCACAGCAAGTCCCACTCTTTGACACTGGTATAGACCCATTTCCCAGAGGTAGAAACCATGACTGAGTGGAAATCATTTGCAGACATCACCCAGCCAGGACGTATCTGCAACTGGGCATGATCCTGCCCACAGGGGAGCAGGCCAGATTCCAATCTCCCTGCTCCACAACCCAGGCTAGACCATCCCAAGCAAGCAAGGCCAGACTGGGCTTGTAGTGCTGGGAAGGCCCGCCACCTCCTCCGAGCCCACAGATGGACTAGAGGGGGCTCTTCATGTGGCTGCACTCAGAAGGCCCAGTGCCCACTGAACTGTGGAGGTGTGGAGGGGTGTCTATTCCCTGTGAGTCCAACAGCCCCTGGTGCTTACAGGAGCAGGGGGAGACTGTGTGTGATCTGGAAATGTCTACAAAGAGGGAGGAAGATATAGAAAAAGGGACAGGGACACAGCATGAAAGCCATGGAAGCAGTGAAAAAGAAACAGAAGAAGAGATAAATGGGCGGCCCGCCATAAGCCTGTGCCACCAGAGCCGCAAGCCCAAGGCCCCAATGAGACACCCTGCAAGTCCGGTACCCCGCGGCGGGATCCTCCCTAGGTTCTTCCTCTAAGCAGAGGAGAAATGTCTGGCTTAAGCAGGTCAAAATGCTGCAGAAGAGCACAGACCTCTTGATAAGGAAGTGCCCCTTCAGCCTCCTGACAAGAGAAATAGGTATGAAATTCAACACGGGGTGGTCTTCAGTTGGCAAGCCCAGACCCTGTTGGCCCTTCAAGAGGCAGCAGAAGCATCTTTAGTTCACCTCTTTGAGGTTGCCTACCTCCTTTCCTTACATGCTGGGCGAATCACTGTCTTCCTCCAGGATGTGCAGCTGGCCAGAAGGATCCGCAGCATTGAGGAAGGACTTAGTTGAACTCCTGCAACACTGTCTCTGGATGTTACCTGGGACTCTCAGGAGCCACAACTAGACCCAGTGGTGTCTGAGGTGCGACCTGGATTTTGCTGTCTCTGAGCAGTGTATGCATGTTGCCCTTCAAATTTTCTTTATGAAGGAGAAGACTGCATGTTTCCTCTATAGCAGAGGTGTTGTAGGAGACAATCAATGATGTTCCAAAGGCCTGGAAAGACTTAGTTGGTGTGTTACTCACATGACTCCACTTCTACCAAATAATGATTTATGGAAAAGAAAAGTGAAAGCGTGACACATGAAATCTGCCCAGAAACAAAATGGCAGAGATAACAAGTTAAAAAAAGAAAAGAAACAAAAAAAATTGAAAGCTACTTATCTTTGAAAAGGCACTTCTCATTGTGATAAAATGCTTAAAACCAGATTAAAATCCCTGTGCAAAGCAACACCCAGGGATAATAGAAGAAACTGCAAAGAATGATAGCCTAATTATTATCAAGTTTATAAAAACTTTAGAGCAAGATTATAAATCAGACGACTCTGAGGTTTCTCCATCCTAACTTCCCAGAATGTCTCTTAAAGCAGTAATTTTAAGTAGTGCAGTGCAATGTTGCCCATGGACCTTTTGGATGACTATAAACAGGATACAGGACTTAACCAGGTTGGAAGAAATCAGTGGCAACAAACTCTCAATTGTGAGGAGTTATACAGCAATGTATTGTATATTTAAAACCATTTTCTCAGGAAAGTTCTAGCTACTTTCATCTTCTGATCAGAATTGGAATCAGTGGCAAAATTCTCGGAGGGCTTGTGGGTGCAGTTTTTTGTTGATTTCCCCCTGCTAGTTTGTACTGGGAACTTCATGGCCACCCTGAGAGGTCCAGAGGGTCTGTACTGGCTGCAGGGCCGACAGCCTTGGTGGTTTGCCCGCAGTCTCTCCTTTGCAAAACCATCGGAAGCAAAGCTGCCACAACTGTCATCAAAGAATGACAAGGTTTCCATGGAAATCAACTTTAAGTATCTAAATTTCTTTAAGCTCTATACTCTGAGACCCTTTTGAGGCAAGCCTCCATGCTGGTGGCTGGTGCCCAGGAAGTGCTCTGGGCCAGGTGAGCAGAGCAGCTGCTCAGTGATCCCACAGAGGAGCTGCAGTGCGAGCCGCCTCCAGATTCATAACGTTTTATATTCTATTCTGTTTTCCTTTTCTTTTCCATTTCATTTTTAGATGTGAATAAAACAGGAATCTTTGTAACTAAATGCCCAAGCCAATGTTAAAGCACAAAAAGACTGAGATGTGTAAAAAATCATTTATTAGACTAAATGCATATTTTTTCATGTAAACCTTACTCTTTCTTCCAATTTTTTTTGTTAAAACTGCATGCAAAAATTTCAAGCTGTAGCTTAGTTTACAATATTAAGTGTTTTTCTTCCAGAACATCATGATTTACTTTGAATATAAAAATAGTATTACTATATAAATAAAGTTGTTGTGGGAAGTTTAGCTGAGCTGTATTAGAAAGGGTTAAAAAATCCCCAATTTTTGTAAGGATGAAAATGTATCCAAGAAAAACAGGAAGATTGCAAGTAATTAACCAGTCCAGGATTGATTTCCTTCCTGTACCAAACAATCTAGGTGATTTATAAAACATCCACAGCAAATGTAAACAAAATTATGAGGCAGAAAAAAAAAACATTTAAGAAGCACTTGAAAAAAATGCATCTGCTGGCACACTGCAACACCCTAACCTCGCCCTAGCCTTAAAGAAGTATGGAACTACTGTAGTCAATATTCAGTGTTATGACCAAAAGAAAATAAAAGATGGTAAAATAAGGTGGTATATTTCAAATTAAAATTAATTATAAATGTCACATATACATTTAACTGTGAAATTTTGAAATTCATCACATATTTATGGAAAGAAATATAAAGTGAAATATTTTACTACATTCGCTAGTGACAGTAAATTATGTTGAGATTTATTTTCAATACTGATGATGTAATGTAATGTTACATTGCTCCAAGATTTACACTATTTATTGATAGGTTTTCAGATAATAGAAATTAATGGGAACTGAAAACATTTTAGACAAAAGCCCCAATACTCTAGTTGAGGTACATTTCTTGTACAAAAATTTTAAATTGTTTTGGATGGATTTTCAATCTGGGTAAACAATGATGCTTGCTATATAATAAATAATTGAAACTCATGAAGTAGTAACAAAGGCAATGATTTTAAAATAGCATATCCATGAGCACTAGTTTATAAATCACAATTTATTAATATTATGTTTTAATTTTTGCTTAAATATGCATTGAAACTGGATTAGTTTAGACACCTAAATTAGTTGAAAAAATCTAGAAAAACAATGGGAAAGTAACTAGGGTTATAATGCAAAAAGAAAAGGTACTTTTTTATAAATATTTAGATAAACTAAAATAGTAAATGTATGCTCCACTATCAGTGACTTCTTCACAGTTATTAGGTGTTGTTTTCAGTATCATTTCACTTCAATTTTTAAGAGCACACAAACCCACGCATATATGTGATGCATTTGAATGCCTAAATATTACATAAGTCTGTATTTCACTTTGTGAACATTTATTAAATTATAAAAATATGATTCCTTAAAAAAATTATCTCAAGAATATCAAATGAAATTAGAAATGATTTAAAAATAGATATGAAGCAGATATAAAATATGTTAAAATTCATAGATTATAAGGTCTTAAGAATAAATATATACAAGAGAGCAGTTGTGCAACAAAAATTTGAAGATTAGGAAATTCAAGTGAATTAAAATTCAAAAATGTGCCCAACATGTCACCAATGTTAGTTGGACTGATTTTATGTTGAGAAATTCTTTTTAGACCATGTAAATCTTCACACAATCTTGATATCAATGTTTTTAGAGGAAGGTCTTAGGTAGCTGTTATTAGTACTTGTGCTGGTGTGTTTTTTTAAATTTTTATTTAGCTTTTAATTTTTTACAGACTGCATTTTGATTCATTGTACACAAATGGGGTACTTAATTTTGTTTCTATGGTTGTACACAATGCAGATTCATACTATTTGTGTAATCATACATGTACATAGGAAAATGATGTCTGTCTCATTCCACCATTTTTCATAACCCCTTCCGTCTCATTTTCTTTACATATTCTAAAGTTCCCCCATTATTCTCTCATTCCCCATCCCCACCCCATTATATATCATCCTCCACTTATCAGGGAAAACTTTCGGCCTTTGGTTTTTTGGGCTTGGCTTATTTCACTTAGCATGATATTCTCCAACTCCATCCATTTATTTGCAAATGCCATAATATTATTCTTCTTTATGACTGAATAGTATTCCATTGTGTATATATACCAGAGTTTCTTTATCCATTCATCTGTTGAAGGGCATCTAGGTTGATTCCACAATCTAGCTATTGTGAACTGAGCTGCTATAAACATTGATGTGGCTGTGTTACTGTAGTTTGCTGATTTTAGGTCCTTTGGGTATAAAACGAGGAGTGGGATAACTGGGTCAAAAGGTGGGTCCATTCCAAGTTTTCTTAGGATTCTCCATACTGCTTTCCAGAGTGGCTGCACCAATTTGCAACTCCACCAGCAATGTAAGTGAGCCTTTTTCCCCACATCCAAACATCTATTATTGTTTGTGTTCTTGATAAAAGCCATTCTACTTGGAGTAAGATAAAATCTTAGAGTTGTTTTAATTTGTATTTCTCTAATTACTAGAGATATTGAACATTTTTTTCATATATTTATTAATTGCCTGTGTGTCTTCTTCTGTAAAGTGTCTGTCCAAATCCTTGGCCCATTTATTGATTGGGTTTTTTGTATTTTTGTTGTAAACTTTTGTAAGTTCTTTATAAATTTTGGAGATAAGTGCTCTATCTGAAGTGCATGTGGAAAAGATTTTCCCCCACTCTGTAGGCTCTCTCTTCACATTCTTGATTGTATCCTTTGCTGAGAAAAATCTTTTTAGTTTAAGTCCATCCCATTTATTGATTCTTGGTTTGATTTTGTGTGCTTTGGGAGTCTTATTGAGGAAGACTGATCCTAAGCCAACATGATAAATATTTGGGCCTACTTTGTCTTCTATTAAGTGCAGGGTCTTTGGTCTAATTTCTATGTCTTTGATTCATTTTGAGTTGAGTTTTGTGCAGGGTGAGAGGTAGAGGTTTAATTTCATTTTACTGCATATGGATTTCCAGTTTTGCCAGCACCATTTGTTGTACAGGCTATCTTTTCTCCATTGTATGTTTTTGGCTCCTTTGTCTAGTATGAGGTGACTGTATTTATGTGATTTTTGTCTCTGTGTCTTCTCTTCTGTAACATTGGTCTGCCTGTCTATTTTGGTGCCAATACCATGCTGTTTTTGTTATGATTGCTCATAGTTTAATGTCTGGTATTGTGATACCTCCTGTTTCATTTTTTCTACTCAGGACTGTTTTGGATATTTGAGGCCTCTTGTTCTTCCAGATGAAGTTCATGATTGCGTTCTCTATTTCTATGAAGAAGGTCATTGGGATTTTAATTGGAATTGCATTTGGTAGAATGGCCATTTTGACAATGTTAATTTTGCCTATCCAAGAACATGGGAGAGCTTCTCATCTTCTAAGGTTGTCTTCAATTTCTTTCTTTAATATTCTGTAGATTTCATTGTACAGGTCTTTCACCTCTTTTGTTAGATTAATTCCCAAGTATTTTATTTTTTTTAACACTACTGTGAATGGAGTGGTTTTCCTAATTTCTCTTTCAGAGGATTCATTGCTTATGAATAGAAAAGCATTAGACTTATGCATATTGATTTTATATCCTGCTACTTTGCTGAATTTATTTATTAGTTTTAGAAGTTTTATAGTGGAGTTTTTTGGACCTTCTAAATATAGGATCATGTCATCAGCAAATAGTGACAGCTTTAGTTATTAAGAATGGAAACTTGACAGAAAGAAGAAACTAACAAAGATAAATTAATTGCTTTTATTAATTGCAAAATCATAACTTATAAAGTACGCCCACAGTCACCCCAGCCCTAGTCACCAGACCCAAGCTGGGGAACCTGCCTACACACCCACCAACAGGTGAATGGAGAAAGAAAATGTGGTGTAGATACAAAGTGGAGGATTATTCAGTCACGAAGGAGAAGGAAACCGCGCCATTCACAGGAAGATGGGTGGAGCTGGAGAGTCATTTTAAGTGAAGAAAGCCAGACTTAGAAAGACAGGTGTCCTGTTTCCTCTCATATGTAAAATCTAGGAACACAAACCAGGAAAGAGAGTGTGCCAGTAGGGGAGGGACAGGTCAGAAGGGAGGGAACAAGGAAGGAGGACAGGGACATGGGGCTATGGGGGGAGAGGGTCCCTCCAGGCGCGTCGTACATGTGCAGAGAGTTCTCAGGGACCCCCACTCTTCTGCCCAAGTAAAATGCACCCGTAATTGCAATAGTAATGGAAGTGCGTGGTGCGTAGTGGACATCGCCTCTTATTGTTCCCTCTGAAAACCTCCCTTGTCCCTTGAATAGGTCCAGTGCTTGTACTGATTCAGGTAGACGGGTGACTTGGCTATTTCCTGGATGCTAACTAATCCTTGTAAAGGCATTTGTATGACAACAGGGGACATGGGACACAGAGTCTCCCCACTCGAGGCTGCAGTCTCACTATTGCTAAGCACAGTGTGCCCACGACCTCTCCTGTATTCGGGGGTGCCCGGGACCACGGGAACAGCACCCTAACAACATCACTGCACTTAATCCTCACCTCAACCCATCAGGGTGAGGAGAGGTTAATCATCCTCAGCTGAGCGGAAGGAGCGGCTCACAGGTGAGCACGTTTGTTGGAATTCAGAAGTGGGATACAGGCCTTGTTGCAATGAGGCTGCTGGCACCGAGTCCTGGCCTCTCCCAGCTTCCTTTCTGGTGTCTCTGTTGACCCACTGTCAGAAACAGGCAGGACGGGGGACCAAGGGCTGGACGGGCCTCTCATGGCTTCCGTGGACAGCTGAGTACCTGTCCATGTGGCTGCCCCTGCCCACAGCATCGACCCACTGCTCAGGCAAAGTGGGGCAGGGCAGAGGGAGGATGGAATGGCCAATGACTAAGGGCTCTGCTCCATCCTGTCCACTTCTGGTCCCTGATCAGTCCCTCCAGGAGATTCCCCAGCAACTCAGACCTCCAGAGGAGGTTTAACACGCTACAGTTTCTACAGTTCCGAGAGTTGCAGACGAGAGGCAAGACGTGCCGGAGACCCTGGCTCTGCACTGTGTGCTCTTCGAATGTGGATTTAGGTCCACCACGTGCCCCAGAGAGCAGAACAGCCACTGAGTATGCGAAGGTGCCTGTGAGTCCTGTAGATGCCTGGCCTTGGGGAGGCTGACAGAGCATGTGCAGGCAGCAGGGAATGCACGCTCGAGGGCAACCCGGGCCTCGGCTCCTGAGCAGCAGTTGAGATAGAGGTGACGGCAAGGCAAGTCTTCACACAGCTAGGGTGATTGGCAAACAGCACCTGGAAACTGAGGCATGGAGGACAAGCCAGACTCCACTGCAGAGTAGAGGCTACAGAGCTGGAAACAGCTGGGGCTCTGGAGCCACCCAGAGGCCCTGGGCAGAGCAGGGGCAGACACTGACATGACGTCCCTCGTCCTGTGCATGCCTCCTCTGCACCCGGCTCTCTGTTTAGTAGTATCCTTAAGAGTGGCCCTGTCTCCAAAGCTGCTTCCTCATTCAGGGGCACAGGAAGGAAAGTCCTCAGGGAAAGATGGAAAATTAACCAGGTCAGTCCTGAAAAGAAATTTGTTTTCAATCTAGAATTTCTTAAACTAGTGGAATCCAATGCCATTATTTTATGACAAACATGTTGTCTTGACCTCTTTTATCTCTAAAATGAAGTCCATAGATAACATAATTATCTGTGTACATAATTCAAAAGAAATATGAGGACGCTACCATGACAGAATGAACAAGTTAGAGAGAACAGAGCTGGTGCGCATCCCGACCAGCAGGTGCGGGACAGGGCCACTCAGGCGGGTGCACTGATGGGGGCTGGTGCGCACGGACACCATGAACATGGCTGGTGGGAAGTGCTGGAAGTTTCTGGCACGTTGAAAATGTTTTGAGAAGGTTATGGATGAAACAAGATGTCTTTCCTTGGTTTAACCACGGATCGCAACCCTTAGAAATTCCATCTACGGTAAAACTTTGCAAAAATTCTTCATATTTCTATGGAATGGAGTCAGTTTTTAGGACCAACTATCTACCAGCAGGTTCTTCTCCTTCACTGGTGTCCTGTGGGGCCTTTGGGGATGGTGGGGACACAGAAGGTGTTCTTTGTTGAAAGGGACTGTTCCACATACACAGGGTTCTTACCCTCGGGTCCCTCCTGTCGACTCAATACCAGCGACGATAGTGTGGAGAACAAAAAGGCTGCAGCCCTTAGTTAGACGCCCCAGGTGTGCCTGTGCGTGTCCACGTGGTGCAGAGGAAGGGGGGGGGCTGGAAGTCAGGAGTCTGAGAAGCGAGGGATGATGGGACATCTTCCCAGGGTTTATCCCACCAGGTGGTCCACACAACTCTGGGTCCATGGCAAGAGTGCCACATGCCCCCACCCGAGGTTTCATCTCTGACTCTGGGCTCCATACCTCGTTGGGGACTGTGCAGACCAGGGCCAGGTCACTCTGACTGGGATCTCCCTGCCATTACCTGGAACGGGCCGATGCCGCTTACTGCTCAGTCCTGTGCTGAGTCAATGTTCCCTCAGTTAGGGAAGCCCACGTACCTAGGTATCTAGGGCACAGCAAGCAGCTTCTTACCATGACATTCTTTGCTGCAGGGACTGGAGTGCACAGTGGGGTGTTCAAGTCAGGGAAAATGGAGGCTCGTGCAAGAAGCCCCTGAACAGATCCATGCAGGCCATGCCAGGGACACTTTGCTTGCATGAACTTCAAATGCAAGAGAAGCGTAACTTGGACTATTCCTTGTAAAAGTCTCTGGTAGTCACACACAAACTTTAGTCTCCTCCCCAAAACAGCACAGGGTGATCACTTGGGCCAATCCCTGTTGTCTGAAATCTCTGTGACAGTCAATCACGGCTTCCTCATTTGTTGGTAGGAGATCTCTTCCCTACGCATTTAGGGAAGTAGAAGGGGCTTGTACCAAGAGGAAAAGCATAGATTAAATAAGAATGAGAAAGGAAGAGAGAAAGAGAGAAAGAGAGAGGGAGAGAGAGAAGAAAAGAAAGAAAGAGAGAGGGACAGGAAAGAATTTTGCTTTGATTCAAGGCCACAGACTCCTGCGGAAGTGTGTTGACTCAGGAAGCAGGAGATGGATGTGCTCCTTGGCTGGCTGAGGGCCTCTGTGTTCTGGAAGGTGAGGCCAGAGTGGACATGCTGACTTCACCTCCCTTGTAAGGACTTACTGAGCTCCACGTGTGCTAGGCTCTGTGCTGAGCACCCAGGACTAGGAGTGAGGGGAAGAGCGAGAAGTAAAATAAAATGAGGTCAAGCTGTGGTCTCCTCCACAGAGAAAGCATCCTCAGGGGGTGCAGAACGGGAGACGCTAAGTTAAATCCAAGGTGGGTGAGAAGACGGCAGGCTCATGGAACAAGGAGAGCTGGGCACAGGCTTTGAGGAACCCGGCGTGTGGGTCAAACCACATATGCCTTGACCAGACAAAGTCCATGTTACCCTGAGACCCCATTTCACACAAGAAACTTTTCCCCTGTGAAAACCCTGCCTCTGTAACCACATCCTGCTTAGCACGCCCTTTTCCAGTGCATAGCAGCTGGAAATGTTCCTTTTATTCTTGTGCAATGGGTTCTTGTGCAATGCACCGTGGGTTATTTTGACATGCTTCCTGTTTTGCTTGTGGTTTTGGGCTATAAAAGATGTGCTCTAACTCCTGATGGGGGTCAAAATGTGCAGAAGTGACCTGCTGGCTGCCCTTTGGCCCACCGATGAATAAAAGTTCCCTGTCTTGCTTCAGGACTGACTTGGTGAATGATTTAATCTCACCACTGTAAGCCCCATCGGCCACTGCAGAGACTGTGGCAGCACCTGAGTGACGTGAGGGGCCTCCTCTGGGGGCCCAAGCAGAAACACAGTAGGTCTTCACAGTACCCCTCAGCCTCTGTGTGGAGACTCCGCTGAAGAGGGCACGGGTAGAAGAAGGGAGGCCATCACAGACCCTCGGGTCCCACTGAGGAACCTCTAGCAGACACAGCACAGGGTGGCGCTGTCCCCTGGACCTTTCTGCAGGGATGAGAAGGGTCTGTGACACATGGCCTTCTAGTTCTGATTCTTATCTTCCTTAAAACACCACATTCAACCGTGTCCTAAGGGAGAGTGGAGGACAAGAGGTGTCCGGGGGATATGGATTCACGAGGTAGACAGCCAGACCACGTCAAGTGCTTGAGAGCGTGGTGAACAGCACGGTGGGTTCTCCAGGACCAGGCCTGCCCCTGCGGCCTGCATCCCTCCTGAGATGTGCTGCAGAGGGGGCCTCGCACGGGACCACCAGGGACAGGCAGGAGGCCCTGGTGTAGCAGGGTTGGAGACAGCCCTGTCACTGGGAGTGGCCACGTGGACACCAAGGGCCATGACGGACGCAGAGGTCAGGAGCTACCAACCCGACACACACAGAAGGGCCAGTGCAAGTGCTTCTCAAAGCTCAGCCCAAGAGAAGAGCAGGAAGCATCCAGGGCTGGGATTATGCAGGATTCTGAACAGGAGGTGCCTAATGGAAGAGAACCTAAGGCAGATTTCAATGTGCAGAAAGATCCCACTGAACTATAGTGCAAACAACCCTATAAACAGAGAAAAACAGAAAACAACATACAGGAGAGGAATTATGATTTACTAAACATGAATATGAAAAGATTTTTCTACCTTACTAATGGTGAGGGAAATGAGAATTTAAAAGATAATTTTCAGCTATAATATTGTCAAGTTTATAAAATTAACATTTACGATGAGCATTGATTTAGAAAATGAGCTTTTTCATACTTTACTGGTGATAATGTTAATTGCCACAACCTTTTGGGAAAGTGATCTGGCAGCATTTATAAAATTACAACCACATGCGTCCCCTGACCAAGGAAGACTTTGTTTTTTCTTTTGATCTTTTGGTGGCCCAATGAATGGCTCCTCCTGATATTGGTACCATTATGCCCCCCCATATACACACAGCACTGGGCTTGGCCACGTGACTTGCTCTGCTGAGTGACAGAGGCTCAATTAGAGATTGTCCTCTTGGTCCACTTGCTCTTGGAAAGCTGAGACAGCCGTGTTGTTAGGCCCTCCATGCTGGCCATGTGGAGAGACCATCTGTTGGAGAACTGAGGGTCCCCCAGAAAGTCAGAACAGAGTTCCTGACATATGGCCCAAGCCAAGCTGGTTCAGCCAGCCTCAGCCACGCATGCAGCCCCAGCTAGGCCCTCGGCCACCCAGGAGCAGAGAGGAGCCATTTCCACTGGCATGGCTCATCACTGTATGCAGAGTTGTGAAAGGCCGGAGGCAACCCAAATGTCCACCAATCAAGGAACAATGTGTCATTTGTGCTGTCTCTGCCCTGGAGATGTGTGTGAGGATTACGGGGAAAGAACTCTCCTGTCCCCAGTCTGAAGGCATAACCCTGACCTAGGAAGTGGGTGAGCCCCTTACAGCCCAGGTCAGAGTTCATTTTTCTAGAAACATGACTCAATGTGGAAACAAATGTATCGTTTCCAGGAGCCTCAGAGACACTGGAAGACGATGATTTCAGGAGGACCAAAGATGGACCTGGTCAGTTGGAGACGTTTGAATTTTTATATGTGTTTTTAAAGCAATTTACTCAGTACATGTACTGCATTGGTAATTAAGGAAATCTGAATAGGAAAAACATATAGCAAAGTAACTGTTTCCAATATCAGCATCTGAAAATTCATCTATTAATTTCAAACCAACTCTGAGAATAAATCCTAGAGTACTTGCCAGAGTCTCTTACTGATATTAAATGCAACATCATTTTTTTGCCATCTGAGATTGTGGTCACTTCTGTGAAAAGCTTCAGTAAAAAGCCTTTTCCTACCTGGTCTACATGACTCGTTGAATAGTTGAATAGGGCTACTTGGCTGTGCTTCTAGCACGCTCCACAGAAAGGGTCTACAGCTGGTTCTATCTCTGAACATGTGTGGGGTGTGTGTGTGTGCATGCTTGTGCGCACACAGGGTGAGTGTGTGCATGCACAGGTGTGTGTGTGTGTGTGTGTGTGCACAGGCGTGTGTGTGTGTATGTGTGTGTGTGTGTGTGTGTGTGTGGTGTGGAATATGCTAAATGATCAAACCTTCAAAAATTCCCTTCATGGGATAAAGGACATTACATGCTGCTTAAGGAAAGCATAAATCAGCAAGACATAACAATCATAAATATCTATGCCCCGAACATTGGCTCAGCCACGTACGTCAAACAAATCCTTCTCAATTCCAGAAATCAAAGAGACCACAACACAATAATACTAGGCGATTTTAACACGCCTCTCTCACCACTGGATAGATCGTCCAAACAAAAATTGAATAAACAAACCATGGATCTCAATAACACAATCAACAATTTAGACTTAACCGACATATATAGAATATACCATCCAGCAAAGAACAAATACACTTACTTCTCAGCAGCACGTGGATCCTTCTCTAAAATAGACCATATTTTATGCCACAAAGCTACTGTTAGCAAATACAAGATGATAGAGATACTACCTTGTACTCTATCAGATCATAATGGATTGAAATTAGAAATAAATGACAGAATAAAAACAGAAATTTCTCCAATACCTGGGGATTAAATAATACACTATTATATGATGAATGGATAACAGAAGACATCAGGAGGGAAATAAAAAAATTCTTAGAAGTAAATGAGAACAAAGACACATCATATCAAAATCTCTGGGACACTATGAAAGCAGTACTTAGAGGAAGATTTATTTCATGGGGCACATTCAACAAAAGAAGTAGAAATCAACAAATAAACGACTTAACACTACAGCTCAAAGCCCTAGAAAAAGAAGAGCAGACCAATATCAAAAGTAGTAGAAGACAAGAAATAGTTAAAATCAGAGCTGAAATCAATGAAATTGAAACAAAAGAAACAATTGGAAAAATTAACAAACTAAATAGTTGGTTCTTTGAAAAAATAAACAAAATTGATAAACCCTTAGCCACACTAACTAAGAGAAAGAGGGAGAAAACTCAAATTACTAAAATTTGGAATGACCAAGGAAACATCACAACAGACATGAGTGAAATACAAAATATAATTAGAAGCTATTTTGAAAATCTATACTCCAACAAAACAGAAAACCTCGAAGACATCAACAAATTTCTAGAGACATATGAACTACCTAAACTGAACGAGGAGGACATACACAACTTAAATAAATCAATTTCAAGCAATGAAATAGAAGAGGTCATCAAAAGCCTACCAACAAAGAAAAGTCCGGGACCAGATGGGTTCTCAGCCGAGTTCTACAAAACCTTTAAAGAAGAGCTCATTCCAATACTCCTCAAAGTATTCCATGAAATAGAAGAGGAGGGAACCCTCCCAAACTTGTTCTATGAAGCCAATATCACCCTGATACCTAAACCAGACAGAGACACATCAAGGAAAGAAAATTTCAGACCAATATCCTTAATGAACATCGACACAAAAATTCTCAACAAAATTTTAGCAAATCGCATACAAATATATATTAAAAAGATAGTGCACCACAATCAAGTGGGGTTTATCCCAGGGATGCAAGGTTGGTTCAACATTCGGAAATCAATAAATGTCATTCACCATATCAACAGACTTAAAGTTAAGAATCACATGATTATTTCAATAGATGCAGAAAAAGCATTCGATAAAATACAGCATCCCTTCATGCTCAAAACACTAGAAAAAATTGGGGTAGTGGGAACATTCCTTAACATTATAAAGGCCATCTACGCTAAGCCCATGGCCAATATCATTCTAAATGGTGAAAAACTGAAAGCGTTCCCCCTAAAACCTGGAACAAGGCAGGGATGCCCTCTTTCACCACTTCTATTCAACATCGTCCTTGAGACTCTAGCCAGAGCAATCAGACAAACCAAAGAAATTAAAGGGATACGAATTGGAAAAGAAGAACTCAAACTATCCCTGCTTGTTGATGACATGATTATATATTTAGAGGAACCTGGAAATTCCACCAGAAAACTTTTAGAACTCATAAGTGAATTCAGTAAAGTAGCAGGTTACAAGATCAATGCTCATAAATCCAATGCATTTTTAAACATAAGTGATGAATCTATAGAAAGAGAAATTAGGAAAACTACCCCATTCACAATAGCATCGTAAAAAATAAAATACTTGGGAATCAATCTCACAAAAGAGGTGAAAGACCTCTACAATGAGAACTACAGAACACTAAAGAAAGAAATTAAAGAAAACCTTAGAAGATGGAAAGATCTCCCATGTTCCTGGATAGGCAGAATTAATATTGTCAAAATGGCCATACTACCTAAAGTGCTATACAGATTCAATGCAATTCCAATTAAAATCCCAATGATGTACCTTGCAGAAATAGAGTAAGCAATTATGAAATTCATCTGGAAGAATAAAAAACCTAGAATAGCTAAAGCAATCCTCAGTAGCAAGAGTGAAGCAGGGGGTATTGCAATACCAGATCTTCAACTCTACTACAAAGCAATAGTAATAAAAACGGCATGGTATTGGTACCAAAATAGACAGGTAGATCAATGGTACAGAATAGAGGACATGGACACAAACTCAAATAAATACAATTTTCTCATACTAGACAAAGGGGTCAAAAATATGCAATGGAGAAAAGATAGCCTCTTCAACAAATGGTGCTGGGAAAACTGGAAAACCATATGCAACAGAATGAAATTAAATCCCTATCTCTCACCCTGCACAAAACTCAACTCAAAATGGAACAAGGACCTCTGAATCAGACCAGAGACCCTGCATCTTATGGAAGAAAAAGTAGGTCCAGAGCTTCAACTTGTTGGCTTAGGATCAGACTTCCTTAACAGGACTCCCATAGCACAAGAAATAAAAGCAAGAATCAACAACTGGGATAGATTCAAACTAAAAAGCTTTCTCTCAGCAAAGGAAACAATCAGCAATGTGAAGAGAGAGCCTACAGAGTGGGAGAATATCTTTGCCAACCATACTTCAGATAGAGCGCTAATTTCCAGAATCTATAAAGAACTCAAAACACTCTACACCAAGAATACAAATAATCCAATCAACAATTGGGCTAAGGAAATGAACAGACACTTCACAAAAGAAGATGTACAAGCAATCAACAGATATATGAAAAAATGTTCAACATCTCTAGTAATAAGGGAAATGCAAATCAAAACTACCCTAAGATTTCATCTCTCCCCAATTAGAATGGCGATTATCAAGAACCCAAGCAACAATAGGTGTTGGCGAGGATGTGGTGAAAAAGGAACACTCATACATTGCTGGTGGGGTTGCAAATTAGTGCAGCCACTCTGGAAAGCAGTAAGGAGATTCCTCAGAAAGCTTGGAATGGAACCACCATTTGACCCAGCTATCCCACTCCTTGGCCTATACCCAAAGGACTTAAAATCAGCATACTACAGAGATACAGCCACATCAATGGTCATTGCTGCTCAATTCACCATAGCCAGATTGTGGAACCAACCTAGATGCCCTTCAGTTGATGAATGGATGGATAAAGAAACTGTGGCATATATATACAATGGAATATTACTCCGCAATGAAAAATGATAAAATTATGGCATTTGCAGGCAAATGGATATAATTGGAGAATATCATGCTAAGTGAGATAAGCCAATCTCAAAAAACTAAATGATGAATGATCTCGCTGATAAGCGGATGAGGACATGTAATGGAGGGTGGAAGGGGTTAGCATTAGGGTTAGGGTTAGGTTTAGGGTTAGGGATAAGGAGTGTGGTAAGAATGAAGGAAAGAAGGACTGTATAGAGGGAAAAGAGGGGGGTGAGGGGTGGGGGGGAAGGGAAAAAAATAATGAATCAAACATCATTGCCCTATGTAAACGTATGATTACACAAATGGTATGCCTTGACTCCATGTACAAATAGAAAAACAACAGTATCCCATTTGTATACAATAATAAAAAAAAAATTCCCTTCATCCTGAAATTCAAATGATCTGAAGGTTTTAAAAAGCAGGTATTGTTTTCATTCTCATTAAACAAGTGACAAAGAATAAAAGCTGCTGTCAGCTACCTGTCACCAGGCTCCTTCCGTGGAGGAACAGTTGCAGGTGAAACAGACCCTTGACACATCAGTGCCCATGTGCCTGGCTCCTCCTTTCTTTTACCCAGGACGGTGGTTCCAGATGTACCTTCCCCTCCTGGCCTTCCAGAAGACTGAGCAATACAGAAGCAGGGGCCCCTGCCCAGGAACCGTGTCTAGCCTGGACAGAACCTGATGTTAGGATTTGGGAACCCTGGCTGTCAGGTCCACCCAAGGTTGAGAACCACTGGTGTCTGATGCATATGCATAAAAATATTCTCAATGAACTCAAAATATTTAAATCTTGTGATATTTGATTCAATGACAGATTAAGATAAGTGTCACATAATTTAATACTAACTGCATTTCATTGAAGTTGTGTCATTTGAAAATTTGTAAGAATTTTTTTAAAAGTTGGTTAATCTGAATATCCAGTTAACCCAGCACATCATTTGGAGTGAGCGAGAGCAAGAGGTTTTTCATAGAATCTGTTGTGCTGGGTTCCTTCCCAAATGCCCAGTCAACACACCACTTCCTGGTGACACAAGTATCAGTTGGGGTCTCGGGCTCTGGAGTTGTGGCATTGCAGGGTTCTGGGGATGCTTCGGTGGGATTGTGCGTTTCACTCCCAAGCTTCCGGCCACCGGGTGATCCTTGATGAAAATATCTGCCCATCTCAGCAATGCTCTCATGTGCACCTGCCAACCCAGGTGAGCACACTCTTCACAACCTTGAACTCACTCTGAATCGACCTGTGTTCCGCTCCTCGGTTTTCAAAGGTGTCTGGGCACCTGCTCTGGTGCCTCGAGCACCCGGACGTGAACTTCTCAGGGCGCAACCGCAAGCTCTGCACAGAGCTGGGGTCAGAGCAGGAGTCCCCATCGACCTCCTTCAAGAACACTTTTGCTCTGCAATTCCATTTGCTATAAAATATCACCCCGTGCATCAGAAAGGGATTCCAGCTCGGCTGAGGAAAAGCCATCCAGTTCTCCAGGGGCTTCCCGAGTGGGTGCTGACCCATCTGTTAGCCCTAACATGTGCTGATCGCCTGGACCCAAGCCACCAAGACTCCTCTGGAGTGACACAGATACATTCTGTCGCTGTCTCAAAAGGCCTAACATGGAAAGAGTGGGGTCTCCTCCCTCCCCACCGTCTGTCCTGTCTCGGGGAAGGTTGAGGCAGCCTGACTCTCGAGTTTATCCAGGGATGCTCATGAACTACCTTCACCCTAAACACAGCTTCCCCCATTCTTTGGAGACAGTCGGCACGCATGAGAAAGAACGAAAGGCCATTATTCAACAGCACTTTGTATCCTGACAATAATCACAGCACACGAGTAGCTTGCTGGGTTCCTGCTAAGTGGCAGCTGCTGCTGCCCTGGGCCAGGCCTGCATTTAAAGGACCTGATCAGTTCACAGGACACCCTTGGGGCCAAAGGGACACAGTCACCTGAAGCCTGCCGCCCCTGTTGGGCAGCACCTGGGTGTCCAGGTGCCCTCAGACCACAAGGTGAGCATCTGAGGGAGAGCTTGAGGGCAGGGAAAGATGCCAGGAGATGGTGCGCTGCAGGGAAGGGACAGCGTGGGCAGCTGGGCCACATGTCACCAGGGTCTCCAGGGGCAGCGTAAGCAGCTCAGAAAACCCAAGGGAAGGGTGGGGGAGCAGTGGGAATTCACCCCCTGATCCTGTCATAGCCGCTGAAGGCAGCTCCCAGGGGCCATTAGCTCCCACGCTTCCAGTCCAACCCACTGAGGAGCTGAAGGTCCCCAGCCATAGCTCAAGCCCCCGGAGGGTAGCAGGCACCCGCATTGAGCCCAAGAGGCCAGCGCCTGGGCTACAGTGAGTGCTGAGAGTCGTCTACACCGGGCCCTACAGTGGGCTGACCACGTGGACCCAAGCCACCTCTGCCCTGCCCGTCCCTGCCTGGGCCCGTCCTTCCGAGGCTGAGCCACCTGCCACATGCACGGCTGCACCCAGGCAGGCCAGGGGCTGCTCCATGGGGTGGCTGGGAGCTCCCCACCAGGGAGCCTCTGGGAAGCGTGCCTGCCCCTCGGCTGGGGTGGAGGTGATGTGCAGAGAAGAGGCAGGAATGCTGTGGTCGCTGGCTCTCCTGGGACAGATGGCAGCACGGCGGGATCCGGCCAGGCAAGTCCAGGAATTCCACACCCTCACCTGGCATCCCAGGTAGCTCCAGAGGCATCGGCGTCTCTGTGGGAGGCGGGAATATCTGTTACTTATCAGTTCATGAGCTTGATTTTTAACTTAGCAGTATTTAAACATATGCTGTGTGTGGCAGGCACTGCTGGTGCCCCTCCCACGCCTCAGCACTCCCGTGAACCCAGGCGTGCTTCCTGCTGTGCTTCCTGCTGCAATCCCTGAGCTCTTTGCCTGGGGCTTCCTGCCCCTGCTGGAAACCCCTCTGCAAGCCGAGCAGCGGTGCAGACCATGCAGCAGGCCTGAGCTTAGTGGAGGGTGGTGGGTGTCCTGACACATGGCCCAGCCTCCTCCCCGACCCGCCGGGCAACCCTCAGCCTCCCCATGGGGGGAGAACCCAGCAATGTGCTGGAAACTGCCCTTCGCTTGCTCCATCCTGGACCCCTGCCTCCTTATTCCACAGGTGTCTTCCGGCATCTCCACAAAAAAGCACATTTGCTCCCATGTGCCCGTCTCGGGCTGCTCCTGGGAGCGTCCAGACACACTGCCCATGCACCCTGTCCGTGCATGCATCCCGGCCCCACAGCCAGGGCTGGCCAGGTGGGGCCGCTCTTTTCAATCCTCCACTCCCCAGGACCTCAAGGGCAAGGCTGGCATGACCATTCCCATTGGATGGAGTCTTTGAACTCTAAACACTTGCCCAAGTTCCAAGTTGGCACACTAGACAGCCACAGTAATTAGTAATGCACTGCTATGCCAAAGCTCCAACCGTGGCTCTGCCCTCCCTTACTGATGGTGTGACCTTGGGGAAGGTGCATCTGACAGGTTCCTCTACATCATGGGGACGGTACAGTGGACATCACACCGGAGCTGTTTCCTGGGGTGCTACCCAGGTTCCTCACAAGGATTTTAGCACTGCATCTTGGGCACTCAAATCACAGCATGGACAGAGGACCATGGTGGCCGACTGCCGCGACCTGGGCTGTGGAGGGGACCGCACCTCTGTGCCTGTGATTCTGCACTCGCTCTTCAGTTCCTCTCGTTCCTCCCTCTCTCCATCCCCTCCTTCCCTGCTCCTCTTTCCTTCCTCCATACCTCCTTTTCTCCATTTCCTTCATCACTAAGCACAGGGATATTGAGCACCCACTACCTGCCAGGTGCTGTTCTAGGTGATACAGATGTAGCGGTGTACAAAACAAGCAGTCTGAGTCCTCTTCCTGACACCGTGTGTACCCTGGTGAGCACACACCCAGATACACACAAGAACAAATAAGAAAGTCAATGAAAGGAGAGAAGAGCCCTGTTCTGCAGAGCAGCTGGCATGTGATGTTCATCAGCGTGGACTTTGATCTGATCTCCAAGTGCCACGCTCCAGCCAAGCCTGGATGACGAGAAGGAGCCACTCAGCCGAGGGGAGGTTGCAATGTGCGTATCAGAGAGTACAGGGCTCATCAGGGGACACCCAGTGTGTAAGAACAAGAAAGAAACAAGTGAACCTGAAGCTCAGAGGGCCGGAGAAGCAGCAGATGACCGGCAGGGGCTGGCAGGGCCTGACCCCGAGGGCCTCGCACTGCAGAGAAGAGCGTGGCTTCCATGCCACGTGGGCAGATGTCAGGGGGACTCCAGTGCCGGGATGTAGCTTAGGATCCACCAGCTCCCTGATGTGTCACCGAGAGTGGTAGGACCGCAGCCCCCTCCAGGACTCTGCATCCCTCTTGTCCCCGCTTTCCTGGACAGCAGCGTCTGGGACTTCCCTCAGAACCTGGAAAGGCCACATGCTGGGGCTCATGCTGAACCTGACTCCCTGTGGGTGTGACCAGGAGCTCAGGAGGGGAGCCTCGTGAAAGAGGCTTCAGGAGTGTCCCCATGGAGACGCAGCCTCCCCGGAAGCAGACGGAGGCCTCACCTCACCCCAGGCCTGTAGGAAGCAAGCTCCTTTCTTTCTCAATCGCCCTGTCTGCGGCATGCTGTGACAGTGGCAGGAAACACGAAGCACCGTCGTCCCCCACACGCGCCCCCATCCCAAGTGCACAGTCACGGCCTCACGCGGCTCACCACCAGCTCTGGAAGCTCTCCAGGACCCTCGTGCTCTGGCCACATGCCTTGGCAGTGTCCGTTAAGACCACCCATCTTCCCAGAACCCTGTGCCCACCTGCCTCCTCGCACGGGCCTGACAGTGGTCCCTCCGTCAGGCCTCCTTATTCTGGAGCAGCGGCACCTCCAGGGTCTGTGGAAGACGGATGGCACCCTGTTACCTGCACACACAGGAGGCACAGAAGTCCTCTGTGTCCATGGTCACCCCACTAACAGCCACCAACAGCAGCAAAGCCAAAGGCCAAGCTGAGGAAATATGGTCCCAACCCCAGGGACACAGGGACTAGCTGTTGGGATCTCTCCTTACATTCTATAACAATCAAATCCATCAGAGATGGTAAGGGGTGATTTCTCTCCCAGATGAAGTAAGACTCAGTGCAAGTACATCTGCTTAGCATCTCATCCTGCTCTGTTGCCTCAGTTGATCAACTAGAGTGGCATTGGCTCTGGGCTCAGAGTATCAGCATCTGGGAACGACTTGACATGGGCTTTCCTACTCTGGAAGAAGCTGCAGACCCAGGGACACACGTCACCCCTACCCCAAGGGAACTGGGTGTGGCACAGCACACCAGGCACAGAGCAAGATGTGGGGTGAGCTGGTGCCTCTGCCTACCGTGTGGGTCACAACCTGGTGTCACACAGCACACTCTGAAAGTAGGGGCAGAGGAGGTGGGAGGAGAGGACAGTGAGGGTCTCCGGCGTAAAAGGGATCAAATACTGTTTTCATGCCTGTGTGATGACTAGGCGCCAATGAAACTCCCTTTCTGTATAATTGAGATGTACCACTAAAAAAACCAAAACCAGACTGCTAAAGAATCCTTGCACATGGCATGTGACCATATTTACTGGATCCTGTTGACAATTGCAGCTGGAAATGGTACTTGGTCTTGGTCTTTTAGATAATGCCAACTTGCTGTATTTTATGCCTGGGAGACCATTAGAGGGAAATGGAAATCATTACAGTAGAATACAACTGTTTTTTAAAAAACTTTTATTGTTTTCTAAATTATACAAATAGAGCTCCTAAACAGTAGGACCTGTTCATAATTACAGATAGCAAGTGGAAATGAAAAATTGCCATTGTAAAATCCCCCTCCCAGAGATCATCCCCTGAGCTGTGGACCAGGTCCTTGTATCCTCTCCTATCTATGAACAAGGGTTTCCTAGACAACTAGTGGAACCACCAGCAGGACAGAGTCTCTGTCCTCTCCCTGCCCCTGTGTGCCACTCAAGGAAAGAGAGATGGGCAGGGGATGTGAGTCTGTGTCAGGGCCGTTGGGGACAGAGACCAAGTCCATCTACTTCAGGAGTATTTCAGCATCCTCTGTATGAAAGGGATTTGGTCTTCATAGATCCCAGGTATCTTCTCAAATCTATCATCATATCTAATGGCCACATTGCTTTCTGTTAAATGTGGGTACTATAATTCATTCAGTCAATTCCATATTACTCAATATTTTATTTATTTATTTATTTATTTTTGGTACTGAGCTACTACATATAAAATACTCAGAAATATTCTACTCATATCCAGTGCACTCGACATAATTTGCAAAACTATTTGGGACAGACCTGTACATAGTTGCTTGGGTTTATGACAAATGCCAACAATTACTTATTCAAAATCTGAGCTAGTTTGCAAGCAGAAGATCCACAGATGTGTTTGGATTGGCCTCAATGTTGTTATTTGAGGGGGTTGAGCTTCGTGGTGGAGCGCTTGCCTGGCATCCATGAGACCCTGGGTTTGATCTCCAGCACCAATAGATAGACAGATACATAGATGGACAGAAAGAAGAAACTTTCACCTGCTTCTCTGAGTTTCATTCTCATGGAAGAACACCTAGCAACCCTGGACCCCACCACCAGAGCAACCACTGGCCGGATGGGCTTCTTGGCTCCCATTCCCTGTGAGCCAGCTGCCCACTGCTGCCCACTGTAGCTTCTGTAGGCCCAAGTCCATTTCCTGCCTGCCCCAGCACACATGTTTCACGGTGTGACCCTCCTCTTTCATTTAAGAACAATCTTATGTCAGACTCTAAACCCTGGACTGTGGCTCAAAACATGGGGTTCCAACTCTAAATTTATTAGATGTGTAATTTCTAGTAACTTGGTCATTTTGAGACTGAATTTCTTTTCTGCTATCATCGCAGGTGGGACTCACTGGCTTGGTGCTGGTGGACACCAAGGGCCAGAGCGCAGGTGGAGAGTTCTGTGAGCTCTGCAGGTTCCTAACACCTGTGGATCGTCTTCCTGATCATCCATTTGTAAGGTCTCCTCGACACACATGCTGATTTTACAATACGAGTGTCCCCAGCAGGGGCTGGCTGTTGACCAAAACCCATTTTCCTTATCCATGGCAGAAAGTTAGACAACATGTCCTGACCTGCGTTCCTTGTGGTAGAGGTTAGATATGGCCAGTGGATTTGCAGGGACAATCCCTGCCATCTCCAGACCTGACCTGACTGACTTCCCCTTGCCCTGCCTGCTCTGCTCCCATTCCTCCAGGGACGCCCTTGGTAACCACGGAAACCATGTGTTATCGACAACAGGACCAACACTGGAAGGAGACTGGGTCTGACACCTTCTCTGGGTGGGCAGCTGTCAGTACACAGTACTTGCTCGGCTTTCATGGGAGGTAGAGGCCCTTCTCCAGAGCAGGAGCCAGGCCAGCGTGGGGTCGCAGGATGCAGCCATTGAACTAAACTCACCCTGAGGTCTGAGAAAATGTCAAGCTGAAAAAACTTCCCGGATTTAGCTGGCGTGTCTCTGTTCTTTGTCTCTTCTCTTTTCTTTCTCTTTGGAGTTAAAATTAGTACTGAAAATTAGTAAATCTCAGTTTCAAGCCAATTAAGACGAGTTTGGTTACAAATGCATTCCTTGGAAACTGACTGATTGTGAAGCACTTCCTGGGAGACACATCATCTTGCTTATAGAGTTCTCTGAAAAACAATTAATTTTTATTTGAAGGAAACATGAGAGAGCTTTTCATCACAAAGTGAGGAAATCAAGAAAGGGATTTGTCTACAAAGTGATGGAACATAAGTACCCTTAAATACATAGCGGAGACAATACCTAATTATACATGGTATCATTCAATGCTGTAATAGATTGATTGGGGCACAAATGCTCCATGGGCAGCCTCGTACTGCACCCCACTCCATGCCTCAGGCCTGAAGATGCCTGATGACTTTATCTCGGCTGCATTGCCAGTTAGAAGTTCTGCTTTCTCAGAAGTCCAGATGGAAGGCAGTGTGCCTGTGATCAGAGTTGGGATCCGGGGAGCCTCCTCTTGGTTGGATTTTGACAGTGCACCTTGGGGCACAGTGGCACCCTGAAGGTTTTGGGAAGTTTTGTCTTTCCACTCTCATGGTCACATGGAGCTGCACTGCCCTTCAGCCGCATAGGTCAACCCACGAGCATAGCTTGGACATGGGAGTTTTCCATGTTCAGAGTGGGAGGCAGGAACCAGGCAGGATCAGAGAGATTGGCCCTCGACCTCTGCTGCACTGCTGTGAAAGAGCCTGCCCTCGTCCTGGAGCCACTCTTCCGGGCAGGCCTATACAGCATGCTGGCCTGTGAGAAGCTGAAGTGAGAAGCACAGAGCCCAGAAGTGGAGGAGCCGTGTCCCCGCGCACCAACTGTGCACCTGCATCCAGCCAGACCTGAAGTTAAACATACTGGGGCACTTTGCAGATCCTAGAACCAATATTCCTTCTCTCTTTCATGCTGTTTCTTCCTCTCCTGTTTAATTTTGTTTGACTTGAGATTCTATAACTTATAACCAAAGAGCCCAAGTTAATGGAAAAATCTTATCACAGCTACCGTTATTGGGTATATCATATGTTAGGCACCACACCCTCTGATTAAAACAGCGCATTTTAATACCTAAATAGCCCTGAGGGTGATATTAATATTTTTGGGGGGTACTGGGGATTAAACTCAGGGGTACTCAACCACTGGGCCACCTCCACAGTCCTATTTTGTATTTTATTTAGAGACGGGGTCTCACTGAGTTGCTTAGCATCTCACTTTTGCTGAGGCTGGTCTTGAACTTGTGATCTTCCTGTCTTAGTCTTCGGAGCTGCTAGGGTGGTAGGTATGTGCTACCAAGCCCAGCATTCACCCTTTAGATGTTTGCTGGATGCAATGCCCCAGGCAATGAACAAGGCAATAATACGTACACATTGCAACTAGATCAAGAAGTCCACGGTGAGGTAAGTCTTCACCTCCTTGACCTCTTCCCTCGGAGGCAGGTGATCCGGCGAGGAAGCTGGGGTCAGGATGCGGCTGTGTCTGGGAAACAACCTGAAGGGCTCCCTTCAGAGCACGACTGGCTGGTGCCAGCTCTACTCCGTCGACCTGTCAGGTGAAGGAAAAGTGGCATCCCATGTTCCAGTGGGGTTGGCCAGAAATCGAGATGTGGACACAAGAAGTAGAGGTGAGCTCAAAATGAGCTGTGGTGTGCTAAGGGCTGTGTCACAGCTGGCCTAGGACGTGGAGAAGTGCCCTTCACACTGTCCAATTAGGAGTAGGGGTAGACGGAGGATGGACGGTGAGTCGGCAGCCCCTGCGCCCCCTGGCATGCCTGCCTCCACTCCAGACAGAACTGGGAGATGCACCCCCACGGCTGGACATCTGAGCTGAACCAGGGACAGTGGACAGACGTCCCCTGCCACGCTCAGCAGGAGAGGAGCAGGTGCTGCTCCTGTGGCTGTCCTTAGCGCAGTCCTTCTTTAGGACGAATTCAAGGTCAGAGAAGTTACCAGGTTAGGAAGCCCACAGCAGAGTGGAGGATCTGAGGACCTTTGGCACTGGAATGCAGGTGCCCCACAAGAGGAGCCACCCCCAGGAATGGGCTGCGTTGGAAATCGGGGTCGCCTGAAGCGCACATCGATTTTGGCGTGAGGCACGCAGCTGCTTTCCTTAACGTCACAAGCACATGGCTGCCGTGTTGACAGGGTGTGGAAATCTTTGACATTTCCAGATCAGGAAATTCACAGCAGTATCAGCCAGCTTGCACATCGAGGGCATTGCGGCTTTGATGGCTGCCTTCTCCCCACTTCCACTCCCGGAGCTCTCGGGTTGCTATTCATCTACTCTGGAATGGCTGCCCCCTCCCGTTCCAAACTGAAGCACACATTCCTCTCCTCGCTGAGCCCAGTGCTGCCTTCTCTGGGCCTCTGGGCCTGGTCTCTGCCAAATCCTCTGCCTCCTGCCTGCCCTCACCCTCTCCTTGTCTGGGTCCAGTCATCGTGGTCCTCTTGGCACCCCAGGCCCTCCAGAAGTGTCCCCTGCGCTCAGTAGTGGACACTCACTTCTGCAGTGGTGCTGCCCAGGGTAGATGCTCGAGTTGGGAGCAAGCCAAGAGGCAGGGCCAACTAGGCGCTGAACGCCAGAAACCTCGACTGCCCCATCCAGAGAAAACAAGGGGGTGGGCCAGGCACAAGGTGTGGGGTTCTGCACTGAAAAGCTTCATTTCTTTATGGGGGGTGGGTACTAGGGGTTGAAGTCAGGGGCACTCGACCACTGAGCCATATCCAGACCTATTTTGTATTTTGTTTAGAGACAGGGTCTCACTGAGTTGCTGAGGCTGGCTTTGAACTTGTGATCCTCCTGCCTCAGCCTCCAGAGGCACTGGGATTATAGCCACATGCCACCGTGCCCAGTGAAAAGCTTCATTTCTTCACAAAGGAGTAAGGAGTTTAGCTAGAGAGGATGGGAAGGTCTGGATCGTACAGAGGGACTCACTCAGGGGAGCGCAACCAACTGGGAGCCTCACCAATGACTTGAGGAATCAAATGATCAGTAGGCTTGACTGCTTCAGGGTGCTGAGGCAGCCACCCAAGATCCTTCTCCCCACCTCACATACCCCTGCCCAGGTCACTGGGGCCTCCCCCAGCGGCTACCATGCATGCCACAGAGAGGGGAGGCGGGGGCTGTGCAGACCTCCATGCCTCTTCAGTGAAGACAGCCGCAGAGCCGGGAGCTGTGCCCTGCAACCCACCCTTCCACGTCTGCGCAGTGATCGTCAGCACCGGGCACTCTGCTGGCAGCACAGCCGTGACCAGGGCTCCCTGTCAGCAAACCCTAGGAGGGAGGTAGGAGCTGGACAGAGGGACCTCAAGTCACCCACCCTTGCTCTTCCCTGGGGATCCCCACCATGCCCCTCAGATTTGGGGAGAGAACGGACCACACGTGATCCCTTGCTCTGCTAACCTAAGACTGATGGAGCACAGGAAGGGTTTAGAGGTGGGAAACTCAGGCTGATTGGTCGGGAGACCTCTGGCCACCGCCTGGAGAAAGGCACTGTGGTAGCCCTCGTGGGGACAGCCAGGTCTGCTGTCTATACCCCGTTAGACCCTGGGGTTAGAACATGATCCCCTCCTAACGTAAAACAGGCAGCCCACTCAGTAACTGGGGGCTGAGAAGCCCGGTATGAACAGGAGGGGAACAATACATGCATGTTTATTTTTGGGGGGTGGAGATCTGCCTGGAGATCTGTGTGGAGAGGCTCACTGCCTTCATCCGCTCCTGTGCCCCTCACCTTTAGCAAGCTCCGGGGAACAGCATCCGCACAGCCAAGCTCGTCTTAAAGGGCCCTGCTAGTGATCAACTGCAAATTTCAGAGCAACGCCTACTGAGCTACTCGAGAATGAGAGCTGTCGCGTGTCACAGGAGAAGTGTGCGTGAGGTGGCAGGGGTGAGTCTGAAGGCGTGTGTGCCCCTGGCGAGTTACTCAGCCCCGTAGGAGAAACGTAGAAGTCAGGTGTGCCTCCTGCGCTGGTTTCAGGGGACAGTGGGAAGGAAGCCCCCCTGGGGCCTTGGCTGGCTTGCTGAAGGGCCATGTCACCAGCCAGGTCCAGACGCCAGGTGTGCAAGGAGTCCAAGTTTAGGAGGCCATACAGGTGGGGACGGTGTGGTCCACGTGGAGGTGGCTGAGGCAGGAGTGCTAACCGAGGTCTGGCAGGACTGTGGACACCCTCCCGGCGGAGGCAAGTGCAAGTCCACGCAGGGAGGTTCCCTGGAGGAGGCCGAGGGTGCTGAGTCCAACAGCTTTGTTCTTCCTGCTGCAACTGAGTATGAACCAGTCGGAGGAGGACAGGCCAACTCCTGCCTCCACTGGTGGCTCTCAGTGTGGACACCACAAGACCAGATCAGAAAGACCAAGAACCCTGAAAACCAGGTGATTGTTCTCATTTTCCGTCTCCTTGGATTCGTGGTGTCCAGGAGAAACCCCCCAGAACGATGCTGCTGGGTCACACCAGGGGCCTCCCCACTGGACTCCGCCATGGGAGCACCTGGCGAGAGAACGGAGCGGGCAGGCTTCATCCCCCACCCCGCTGCTGGTGGCTGCTGCCTTCTGCCACAGTTCTGGTAAGCGGCCCCTCCTCACTGCTCCCCTCCTGGGCCAGCGACACAGCTTCTGTCACCTTGACCATCCATCCTTGGGACAGGAGTGACTTCCTAGGGCCAGCAGTCTCCTGGGGCATCTGCAGGGCTGTTTCCTCCCTTAACCTCTCACGTGTTCCCTTCAATAAGGTGGTGCGTGATCTGGAGATGGCCAACGTCTGTTGGGGGCTGGAAGGAGGGGCCCTGCCCGGTGGCTTTTGGAGAATGTACCAGAGCTCTCCTGCTGTTTGAACATCTTCTTCCTCTTATTTAGTCTCAACACTGACAAACTACCCTGCTGTGGCCGTGTTCCCTGTAAGCAGTGAAAATGTAAGAGAAGGAGTCACACTACGCCCCTGCCTGGCTCACCTTCCCCCGTGAACCTGGGAGTGCATAGTCCAGAGGATGTGCAGATGTCATGCTCTGCGACTTCTCTGCAGGAGGAGTGTCTCCAGGCACCTGGGATGGAGGAACAGCAGGGGCGTCCTGTGTAGTCCCTGGAGGCCTGGCTGTCCGAAATTCGAGCAGCCGCAATGCTAACGCAGTTCCACACAGCTTCCTCCTCTGAACTCTACTGCTGGAGGGGGCCAGAACCCAGAGCGTGGTGCACGCAGGCAATCCAGGTACACTCTGGGCAGATGAGACAGCCTGAGGGCTTGGGTGGATGCGTCCGTTAATGTCCTCCTCTGTTCCCTTCTCAGTGGATGGGGTCGCTGAGAAGTAAGAATTCTTTTCAACGTTGCGTGGGCAGAAGGAGGTCCCACACGGAATGCAGGACCATCCTGGGGGCTCCTGTCGGGACACGAGGGGAATAAATGCGCTCCAAGTGTCCAGGCTTCTGTCCTCCTTTCTTCCCCAGTGCGTCACCCGCTTCTCTCTCCCCTCTCTCCAGCTTCTCCTGTTTCCGGACCTGAGATCAACATGCCAGTCAGTGGAGGGCAGTGCCAACCTGCCTGTGTCCTCAGTCACCTGGAAGCACCGTGGATTCCCTTTCATGGGTACCGTGCAATTCTAGAGCTATGGGGGGTCCTGGGAGAGGAAGGGAAGAGCCCGGGCCCTGCTCCCATGGGGTGTATCTCCTAGCAGAAGAGACGGGCTGCACTGGGGAACAGTGGTCTCTGAGGTGTGGCATCTCCCACCCAAGGAAAGAATTCCATAAAGTCACCAGGAAGAAGGTTTCGGTTTCACCCGGCAAGGGGGCCTCTGCATTTGTAAAGCTGACTTCCCTGGAAAGAGGGGAAGGTTGGCCTTGATCCAAGCAGACATTCACTGGACTAGAGGGCTGGACACAGCCTCAGTGACAGGCACCCAAATGCAAAGGGACGGATGTGACGCTGAGTGTGGTACAGGCACCCTCCACTCTACCACATGGAAGTGCAGGGTCCACAGAGGATTTTGGATTTTGGCCAGTGGGATAAAGGATGAGGCACAGCCAGGCAGGGAGGACGCACAGTCTTCCACTTATTGCAGCCACAGGAACATGCAGGACGATCCCAGGGCAGCTGCCACCCCATGGCCCCAGGGCCAACCTCTTTCCCTGCTGGTGACGTCACAGGAAAACATAAGGAAACAGAAGAGCGGCACCCAGGTATCCCGTGATGCTGGAAACGAGACTGGGGACTCCACTCTGGAGGAGGCCTGGGGTGAATCTGGAGGAAGCCGGAGGAGAACGTGGAGCCAGAGACGAGTTGGGCAGAGCCATTGGCATCGGGAGTCATCTTGGCCCGGATGGCAGTGTCTGATGCTTCTCCGTCCTAGAGTAAGGCACAACCGCACACCCCGGGCCAGGAGGCAGGCCGCACTCTGTCCTCCGCGCCACTGCCCCGCTTGCCTCAGAGCTGGCCGGAGCCCATGGGAAGCAGCTCTGCCTGCTGATGGCTTCCAGGGTGCAGCCGAGGCTGGCGAGGGCACTCTCTGCACTTGCTGATGCTCTTTTTCTACCTTTTGCTCCTGCCAGGAGGGGCTGTGCCTCCCCAGAGGGAGCAGGTGGTCTGGGTCTCCCTGGAGAGGCAGGTGGTCTGGGCCTCCCTGGAGAGGCAGATGGTCTGTGCCTCCCCGGAGGGAGCAGGTGGTCTGGGCCTCCCTGGAGAGGCAGGTGGTCTGTGCCTCCCCGGAGGGAGTGGTTGGTCTGTGCCTCCCTGGAGAGGCAGAGGGTCTGTGCCTCCCTGGAGAGGCAGGTGGTCTGTGCCTCCCTGGAGAGGCAGGTGGTCTGTGCCTCCCCAGAAGGAGCAGGTGGTCTGTGCCTCCCTGGAGAGGCAGGTGGTCTGTGCCTCCCTGGAGAGGCAGGTGGTCTGTGCCTCCCCGGAGGGAGTGGGTGGTCTGTGCCTCCCCGGAGGGAGTGGGTGGTCTGGGCCTCCCTGGAGAGGCAGGTGGTCTGTGCCTCCCCGGAGGGAGTGGGTGGTCTGTGCCTCCCCGGAGGGAGTGGGTGGTCTGGCCCTCCCCGGAGGGGCGGGTGGGCTGCTCTAGACAGCGCCACAGCTAAGTGCCTGGTTCACCCCTTGATGGACAAACCTCGACACGATGCCCCACCTTCCCGCCTGCCCTCTTCCTACTGCACAAATAGCGGTCACACCTCGGGTCACCAAGAAGATGCCTAATAGCCAGATTTCTCTCTGAAATCCATGAAACCAGACTTTCGGCTCCGGAAGAGCCAAATGACCCGTATCTGAATTGTGTTCATGTTCCTTCACTTCCTGCCTCGATGACCCCCATCCTTGGTGGGTACTCGATGGGACATCACATGGACAGTGACGAGCCCCAAGAGATGCCAATGGGCAGAGAAAGGAGCTCGGCTTTGAAACGCCGTGACCTCCATGGCGAGGGAACCCGCTCATTCCTCTCCTCCCCGCAGGCTCCTCTGTGCGTGAGGGTGCCGCTGCAGCGCCTTGTGTCTACCCGGAAGCAGAAACATATATAGAGAACAGAACCTGCAGCGCTGGGCCAAATTAAATTCCCAGGCTCTCGCCAAGAGCACAAAATGAAATAAAGCTTCCAGGATTACAGGGAAATTCACACTTAGAATGACAGCCAAAGCAGAAACCATCCCACAGAGATTGAAGGACTCAAGACCCATCTCCTCAGATCAGGAAAGAGGGGCAGCGGGGCGACAAAGGAGGTTGACTTAGGCAGCCCTGAAATACAATCTCGCCGCTCATGATTGCTGAGGCTGCCAAGGAAAGTAGCTTGGGGAGCCACCCCGCAATTTTTCTTTGGGAAAAAAAAAAAGAAACCTGATTATGTAAGAGAGATGAGCTCATTTCTCATTTAAAAAGTCTAAAATCTTCAGATTTCCAGAATATCCTCAAAGGAATATATGGGAAAGAATCATAAAACTTTAGCAGAAAACTTTATTTTATTTGGTTTTACTTCTATTCTTTTTTCTTTCTTTCTTTCTTTTTTTTTTTTTTAGCACCAGGGGTTGAACACAGGGGCACTTAAACACTGAGCCACATTCCCAGACCTTTTTATTTTTTATTTTGAGACAGGGTCTCCCTAAGTTGCTTACAGCCTCACTAAGTCGCTGGGGCTGTCTTTGAACCTGCGATCCTCCTGCCTCAGCCTCCCGAGCCACTGGGATGACAGGCTGGTGCCACCACGCCCAGTCACAATAATTGCACCTCTCCACAGAACAGACTCACCTGGCGCAAGGGTCAGATCATGGCGCTCAGCATATCCATCTCCTCAAACGCGTCTCATGTCTCTGTGGGGAAGACGTTGGTTGAGAGTCTGCTCTTCCTGCTGTTCTGAGTCACTCAGTAGTAACCGTGGTGACACATACCCTCCTGTGCTGGGGGCACCAGCACTGGGTCCTGAGTCATGACATCGACCTGAGAGTCCATCGGTAGATGATGTAAAGAAGGGAGGTAGAAAGGCCCAGAGGAATAGGACCACCCAAGGAGACTGTGATCCTGACGGTTGTGCAACGCAGGTGGACTCCGCCACAGAGAGACAAAGGCCACGCCATCTCACATGGTCCCACATCAGGGATCACAGAATCCCAAAGATCCCACCTCAGGGAAGTGGGAAGAACTGAGGTTCTCAGGGGCTGGTGGGGGTAATCGACAGAGGTTGGTGGGACCAGATCTTAGACTTAACGAGGCCCAGCCCAGACTGGTGTTTGTGCTCATTGCCATCTCGGATGTCACACGAACTGGCTTTTAACAATTTAGGTGTGGAACGAAATCCTCAGTAAGTTATAAACTCAGCTTTTCCCTCCATAAAACAGCATCTGTCTCAGTCCTTGATATCCCAATTCTCAATTTCTGTGATTTTCTCAATCCAAGTAACAGTGGGCCATCCTGTGGACTGAGCATCAGATGAGGGCCTGTCAATCCAGCATGAGGAGGGAGAGCATGGAACAGCAAGGGTAAGCATAGTCCCCACTTGGAGACCTGGGTCCAGGGAGAAGCTGCTTAGCAGAGCCCTTCCAGGGACTTCCAGAGACTTCCAGAGGCTGCACGCCCCTGGGAAGCAGTATGCAGCTGAGGACCTGATAAGATATTATAGGCTCATGTAAACAAAGAATGTAGGGAAAGATTGACTCCAGGTACGGCTAGATCCAGGTGTACATGTGTGGCCACAGCTCCTTCTTTCCTCTGGGAGCACTGTTCCCAGGCAGAGCTGTGCCAGTTTGGGGTAAATTCATTGCTAGCACATCCAAGCTGACCTCCCATCAGCTACTAGTTGAAAGAGCAGGAAGAATTAGTTTATTTTCTCAACAAGACCTGGTTCAGAAATTCACTGGACTTGGACATACCACTCACCCATCCACAGAACAGTCCACATGGCCCAGGAATTAGCTAGCTTTGGATCAGGCCCCTCCCTCCCCTGGAGCCAGAGGACAGGTGAGCTTCCCCCTCACACAAATGAACTGAGAGATCTTGGGGGGAGAGGCTCCCAAGTTCTTTTCCCACCAGAACATAAGATTACCAAGGCAGGAACCCTGTGTCCTGTTCGCTCCTCTGTCCCTGGTAATTATTCTGCAGCAAAGCACACAAGATCTTCCCAATAAATACACAACAGTCAACCCCAAGCAACAGAGGCCCGGTACCACAGGGCATCGATTTTAGAACTCGGTTGCATTCAGCAAACACATTCTTCCAAGGCAGCCAAGGCTAAACAGGAGTGATTTTCTATTATTCAGTGTTTCTTGGCTGCCTTTAATACTTCTGTGTCACACATAAAGAGCCCACAGAGGGACTCATAGAATCCAGGAGTCTATAGAGGGAGATAAAATCCAAAGGAGTAAATAGATATGGGCAGAGAGCTGGGGAGCAGACAGGCAGGCCAGGTCCTTTTATCTCTGTGTACAGCTGGGGACTGAGAATTCCCAGAAACGGGAACAGTTAAGCTGAAAAATAGAGACAGGGCACATTTTGAGAGGAAAAGGCAGAAGGGGAGGACATTGCAGGCAAAGAAGCTGGTGCTGGTAACGCATGGGGACCTTTTAACAATCTTAAATATCTTATTCACAAATTTCTAATCTACAGTGCATTTCAGAGCAATGTCACTTGTACCCCACAGGCCTCCCAGCCCCTGAAGGACACCCCAGCAATCTGCACCTCTAAATGTGATTACTGATGTGACAACACACAGAGGGCTAGACTGGGGTGTGGGAAGACAGAACAGTTTCCAGAGTGCCCAATGGCTTTCTTCTCTCCTTTCATCTTTGAAACCTAATTTCCAGATCCTTCTCCTTTCTTCCTCTTTCCCTTTTTTCTCCTCTCCTTTCCCTCCCCTTGTCCACCATCTGACTCCTGTCCTTCTGTATCTCCCAGGTTCCCGACCTCCTGCCAATTCGTCAGTCAGGCCATGATTCCCATTCTAACGCTCCACCTCTGCCTGGCCCTTCCAGGAACTGCATTCGGTCTACCGTCCAGTTGGCACTGTGACTTCCACGTGGTCACTCCCTGTGTTCTCCTGAGCCTACGACTCCAGCCATCTGACCTGGGTCAATCGGCTTTGCCAATGGTGTGATACAGCAAGCGGTCCTGGAGGAGCCTATGAGCCCACGTGCGCAGGGTCAGTGGAGCAAGAATAAGAGGGCGGTCAGGGTCACTTCTGAGTTCAGCTGCTGTCAAGCAGAGCTCTTTCCAGTGTCTGTGACCCATTGAACACTTAGAAATTTTTTTCAAGGGTCAGTGTGAAGGGAATAAAGAAGCATAATTGAGGAGAGAAGCAGTTTGGCTCAACAGCAATACCAGCAACAATTAAGCACTGACTGTGCCAGTGGAAGCACTAGAAAGTCTAGAGCAGGAGAGCACAAAGGAACAGACAATGACAATCAGCCTTATTCTTTAAATAATCGCTCTCCTCCTCCTCCTCCTCTTCCTCCTCCTCCTCCTCCTCCCGCCTGCCAGTAGAAGGACTGCCAGAGAAAAATTGCGGGGTCTCTCTCTTAGTAGAACCATGGAGCTTTTGCCCCTTGCAGGCCTCCTGCATGTCAGCAGCTCTGACACTACTCCTGGTCTCAGTCCATGGCTGAGTCCTGGCCACAGGGTTGTCCAGGGAGAAGTCCAGGGTCAAGCACAGTATTACTGGAGGGACTGCTGGACAGAGACCTCAGGGTGTCTCCTCTACTGGACTTGAGAATGGTGTGAGTTGACCTCGGGTCTGTTGTGAGCAGTTTATCTTCCACAGCATGAGTCCTTCCGAGAATGGAGCCAGCTCAGGCCAGAGCCTGGTGGCAGATGCTAGGCAGGGATGACATCTGGTCAGCTCCAGCTGAGTCAGGGTGGGACAAAGCCCCAGCAAGCACAAGCTGTCCTCGTGGTCTGAGGCTCTGGTGCTGGGGGCAGATAGGGTTCGGGCTCAGCATCCCTCCTTCAGGCATCCACGCTGCACTGTCTCCTCAGAGGCTGGATGTGGGTGTCCACTGTGGCTGGAGTCCTCTGTGCATTCCCGAGCAGCCTCCACAGGCCCTGGGTGTCCCCAGCCATGGCAGCTACTTGTCCCAGAGTGAGAGGAAGTGGAAATGGACCCAAGAGTGAGTTCAGGGCTGTGGGAGGGCCACGTCCCTCCTCTGCTGCCACCCTAGACATAGAGGCAAGTGCCTGAGTCTGACCATGTCCAAGAGCATCACATTCAGACGCCACCTCTGAAAGCAAGGAGCCAGAGGCTTCTAGATACTCCCTGAAACCACGGCGTCAGCCAGGCACGAGGGTCCATTTCAAGACTTGTGTCTCATGAGCCATTGATTCCACCACCAACCCCCACAATCAAACCTCTTCCTTTTTATCTCAAGTAAACCCCTGGAGCCAGGCTTTCTGTCACTTTCAGCAGACAGAGAATCCTAGGCAGCACAGAAATAAAGTATGAGGCTCTGCCCCAGGAGAACAGTGTCCCTGTGTATCAATGCAGTGGCCGTCACATTATGGTCTGGCTCCTGACCCTAAAGGGCTGGGATTTTATGCTGTGTGCAGAACACCGGGGCTTCCGAGAACTTCAACAGGGAATACCCATCTTGGGAGATGAAGCGACTTGCCCGGGCACGGTCTGCAGGAAGGCACAGGACGCCTCCATTCGCCTCTGCATCCTGAGCGCCTGAGGAAGTGCCTGGTGTCAATCAGACGCCTCCTGTGCAGTCCCTGAACAGGACACCCTGCTGCCAGGCCACTACTCCATGTGGGCTCGGGTCTAAGCTGGCTGGAATCGGCTTCTAGTCCCTCCTTTGGATGGCGAGGATGCGTTTGAAGCTGGAGCCCTCAGACAGCAAAGCCACCCTCCAGCCCTGGCACTGTGCCTGTGGGGGATCGTGGTCACAAGGAAGACAATAGGCTCTGTGATGAGGGACGGATTAGGGACGTTCCAGCTGGCCCCACTACAGGAAACAGGACTGCCTCTCATAGGACGACTCCTAAGTCATCCCGAGAGACACACTTCCTTAAAGCCCCAGCGTCCACGGCTGCTCCGTGGCACGAGGGACCCTTTTACAAGGCCATTAACACTCGCATGCCCCAGAGCCCCACCTCCACGCTGTTGAGCGATGTTTGAGCACCACGTGTGCAAACCCCTCACTTTACTTCACTTATCTCTTAATCTGCACACCTATTGACCCTCCCAGTAGGAAACCAGGAGCCCACCTGCTGGCTGCCCCTGGGAGCCGGAACGCTGGGTCTCCTGACGGTCTGACCCTTCCTGGTCCTTTGAATTCATTTCAGGAAACACTTGCTGTGCAAATACTCCCCAGGTGCCAGTTACAGATGGACTCGATAGGAATGAACGAGCACATCCGGGGCGCTGGCATCGGATTGAAACCTGACATTGCAAATGCATGGACTTTGTAAAGCCCAATAACCGCATTCCTTCACAGTGCCGGAAGATGCTCCCAGAGGTAGCACAGGCCCTGAGCTGCAGAATCTACAAGGTCACGCTGACCTTCACCTTCCCTTCCCCCTGAAGCGATGTCATGAAGAAATGCTCTGACATCTCCCTCCTAAAACGAGGTCATGGAATTTCCTCTCACAGGGGCGCTCTGTATGCCCAGGGGCCCAGCAGAGTCCCCCGCAGTGGGTCTTGCTTGGTTCTGTCCCAGAAGTAACCTCAGGTCATCTCTGCTAGGTGCAGTCATGTCTACCGCCCATTCCCCCCGAACCCAAGCCTAAAGAGGCAGGTCCCGGGCTTGGGGTCTTCACTTCTGAAGGCTGCCATGTCACCTGCACCTTCACCGAGGTGAACTCACTTTGCTTTTCTCTTGTTAATCTCTCTTTTCGTACGACTGTCCATCACAGACCCTGCTGCTCTGGATGAGTCAAAGGTGTTCCTTTTTCTCAGGGTGATGACCTTGACAGTGAGTTAGAGCCTGTCGAGCGGAGCACCTCCCAAGCGCTGGCTTCTGCATCCTGGGTGGCTTCCAGTGTGAGCCCTCAGAGGACCTTGATGCATCAGGTGGCCATATAATCTTGGCCAGTGACAGCTGGAAGGAAGCCAGGCTGCAGCATGGCCCAGATCCTGTCACCGGCCCCAGGCACCCCCAGGTAGTATGTGGCCCATCCGTGTCCAGAGACCCTTCAGCACAGCCTTCAACAGGAGCTGGGCTCTGAACCCGCCTCCCTGGGTCTTGACTCCCGGTCCTCCCTTCCTGAGGAGGAACGAGGGACACATACAGCTCCCGAGGCTGCCGTGTGGATTGCCAGGAAGAGAGCAGCTTGAGACGTCTCAGAGGCACCCGTCCCTGCTCTGGAGGCCCACAAGTCTGAAGTCAAGGTACTGGTGGGGCAGACTCCCTCCGGAGGCCTCAGGGGAGAAGCCACTGCCTTGCCTTCACCTTCAGAGGCCAGCTGCTCTCCTCCGCTTCAGGACCCTTCCCCAGATCTGCTTCAGTTGTCCGTCACTTATTCTGCAGTCAGGTCTGCCTCCACCCCTCTCATGAGGAACCCTGGGATTTCACTGGGCCCCTCGCCCACACCCGCAAGGCCTCTGTACCGGGTGAGGCATTTACTCAGAGGCTGCAGGATCCAGAAGACACATGTTAGGTGAAAGTGGCAGGGATGGGAGGCATTGTCCAGTCCATCACCGGCACAATTTCAGCTGCCCACATTTTTCTGGGCCTCGGTTTCATGTTTCATAACGTGGGGATGATGTTTTTGCCAAATGAGCTAGGTCTAGAGTAAGCAGAGTAAGACACTTGGAAGAGGCTAGTCTGCATGTATCCATCAGCAAATGCGAGATGCCCCTCAAGATAATTCATTTGTACAGTATTATAATGTGAGAAATTAATTCCAATTCCTGACTGGAGGGTTCTGAAGTGGGTCATAATGCTTTAATGAAGAGGGAATGTCTGAAGATAAAGAACCAGGGCGATGAAGAGGCCCCAGTCATAGGTGGGGGTGGGGGAAACACTGCGGATTTGTTCCCTGGGACAGCAACCGGCCACTCAGGAGGACCAGCTTCAAGGGTGTCGGGCCGTTTCACTGACCCAAGTTAAAACAGTACTTGACAGTAAATACTAAATGAAATTTTCCTCCCCATGCAAAATTCAATTCACATCTTCCCATAAATCCTGCCTGAGGCCTCCGATACAATTTCTGAGGCTCATAACACCATCACAAGGTCACTCTGAAATGAGTTTGGAGGCAGCTGGCTGTGTGGCAGGCATGGAGGACCAGGAAACAGGGAAATCATGCGCAGCTTCTTTCGGATGATATTTTATACTTTCAAAGTAAATCCAACTTCTCATGCCATCAACCACCTCAAAATGGTTTGCTTGCCTTTCTTCTTTGCATGATTTCACCTTGTCTCCTGAGCTAACTATGTAATGCAATAGACGCCTTCAACTTACCTTGCCAAAGTGTAGTCAGCCCTTGTGTGGTGTAGCTTATGAGCATTTCAGCTATTTCTTACTCCAAAGCAAAGAGAAATTAGCACTGTGCTCCCAATGTCAAAAAAATGTGTTGACGTATTCCACTGCCTGATCATCGGAAGGCAATGACTTCCAAAGAAAGCTCTTCTTCCATGGAGACTAAACAGTTTCATTCCTAATGCCTCAATGGTTATGGTCACACCAACCCCAATTTCGTTTATGTTTCTCCACGGTGGTGACAGGAGAATTAAGACTCCAAGACATGCCTTTTGTAACTGATAAAAGTAATGCCTGCTTGTTGTAGAAGACGTGGAAACTGCCCACGCTTGGAAGGAGGAGGCTCCATCCTGTGTCAGCACAGGTGGACTTGGGCTTTGTCTGACATTGCTCTTCTCAGGTGGACAGCCCAGAGCTTGGCAGTCACAAAACAGGTGATGTTTTGAGTTCAGGAGTAAAAACATCACCCACAATCTCTGTCATTAAAGTTGTGCTCTATCTACATTTCAATCTCGTGTTGAGATTGGGCGTGTGTGTATGTGTGTGTGCCTACATATGCACACCTGTGCACTTTACATCGTGGTTATTAACTTATCAGCTTGCTGATCTATATGTTATATTCTATGCCTTTTTAACAGACTAGTAATTGACAGTATCTTTCCAGGCCAGGAAATTTTTTCCAACACCATTTTATCAGCTCCGTTACATTTTGCTATGTAAATTTGCTAAGGATGTTTGATCATGCCTCTCTTCCTAGCAGTTAGGGGACTTCAAATTTTTCTATTATTAATGCCAAGGTGGAAACCAGGCTATTTCTGACTATTGATGGAAGACAAATCCCTAGTATGTAACATCCAAAGATAAGCAAACGCTTCAGTGACTCTTGGCACCTGTGGACATATAGTTCCTCCTCTTCTTTTTACTTTATTGTATTGATTGACTGATTGATTGAGCAACTGATGGATTGATTGAGGTGCTGGGGATGGAACCCTGACTCCCACACATGCTGGGCAAAACCTGTTGCTCTTGGGCATAGGAATTTCTGCAGAGTTTTCCTGTTGTTTACAGTTACATTTGCAAAGCTTTAACACATCTACACTCCCAGCTGGGGCCTCAAGAAGCTTCGGCTTCCACATGTTGAAGATGGGCTTGCTTTTTTCTGTGTTTTACCCCATTTTAAGACACTCAGGCTTCTTTAAGGAAAAGGTCACTAATCTGGTGTGTACAGATTTAGAACTCAGGGGTCTATAAACTTGCATGGGGAAAAAAAATGCATCATTATTTTTCTGAGCCTCTTAGCCTCTGAAACCAGCATATCCTGCCAACGTGAACATGCCAGCCAGGGCAGTGGGAATGGTGGCCCTTCACCTGCGATGTCCCGGGGTCTCCGCGCCACACTGCATGGTTACAGGTGCCTCCCGTCAGCCCTCCCTGGCACGCATCTGCAGCCTCAGCACCATGAGACCTGCAGCCGGGCCTTGTTTCCAAGGTCTCACTCTGGATGCAGTAGAATCGGCCACCTTGCAATTCTTAATCTATTTTGAAAACTGCCTGCAGACCTCTGGGTGTGCGCTGGCTGGTGGGACTGCAGGCCTGAGGTCACACCCTGCTCCTCCTGCTCTCGGTCTTTGGCTCTCCTCACTCTCTTGTTCTCTGTGAAGTGCCCTTTCTTACTTCCATGGATTCCTCCTCTTCTTCTCAAGTTTCTCCTTCTCCTGGAGTTTATGCTCAACCAGGCTGACCTGGTTTTCTGGAGAAGCGAATCCAACAGCCAAGGCAGTACAACTTCTCTCCTCCGTTCCAACCTCCAGCGCCTGACACAGCAAGCGTGGGCTGACCCTTGAAGGAAGAAGGCTTCGCTTGAATCTAGAAGACGGACCAAGTTCTGAAATCCTCTCTATTTCATGCAGGAAATCCTGCTCTGTCTGTGATGTTTTGAGGTTTCCCCTGACTTGTGTGAAGCATCCACATGTCTCTGGGCACCCTGCCAGGAGCAGGCCTCGAGATGCACGCGGGTCCCCTGGCCACTCAGCCCTGGCAGTCACCCATGCAGAGGGAGACCCTGCTGGCTCTGGCAGGTTCACGCCCACCAGCAGCCCCTCCCACTGCCTGTGTTAGGCGCTGTTCCTGATCCTGTGCCCGGATCCCCGCCAGCACTCCTGGCCCTGTCTTTATCACTGAGGCCCAGCAGAGATGGGCCTCACATCCTTCTTCAATCTGCACCTTGGCCAACATTGCTCTGCCATTCCAGGGCCATGCTGATGAGGTTTCCATGGGAACCTGGGAGCAGGAGGCCATCTTGAGGTACCACCAACCCTCCTTCATCTTCCCACTGGAACTCTGCAGCATTTCCTCTCTACAAATTGCTGAAACAGAGGTTGGTGGCTTCCACACACACCCAGTCAGCTCTTTCTTCTGCGGGTGGGATGATGGTTCTGAATCAGGCACGCTGCCTGCACAAGTGGTTTCCCAAACCCCTTTGAAGTCTGGTGTAGAAATGTGGTCATGTTCTGACCAACGAGAAGCAAGAGAGAAAATGGGGATCAGCAGAGAAGTTAAGAAGAGTTGTCCCCACAAAACCTTTCCTGTCACTCTTCTTTGACCTGCAATGCAGATGCAATGACTGGCACCCCCACAGCCATCTTATCTATGAGGCCACCAGCCATGAGTTAGTGTGACAGGTGCCTGGGACCTTAACAGTACAGAGGAGCTGCTTTAGCAGCCCTGGCCAGTCTGGTTCATGCCTTCTTTTATGTGAGAGAGAAATTTCTATCCTATTGAAGCCATTCTTATTTGTTTTTTAAAAAAAAATCCTAATCCTAAGGAATGTAGTTTGAGGCTTGTTTAGCAAGTGGTAGTCATCCCATATTTATATATTTAAGATTTCAATTGTATCTGGTTGGATCTGAAATACCAATTAAATATCAATTACTCTTTATTTATGATAGCTCATGTTATTCCTTAAAATGCATTTGCTTTAAAATGAAGCCCATTCATTACCTATGGAAAGCAGAAAGTCGGTACTGCGTGGAATAAGCAGATGATGATTCTGAGAAAGAGATGAAAGACATTTGCAAGGGACTGAGGCTTTCAAGACACATGGTGCCTGGCACTGTGTGCCACCTGACATCACCCAGGATCTGCCGTGGTGAGCCTGGGTGACACTGGTGTCAGGAGAACGCAAAGCACAGGATGCCTCTTGCCACCTATTTACCTGAGCGAAAGCAGACTTGGAAACGCGGGATGGAACTCGAGGGACAGAGTGTGATTATTGTCTGTTGCAGACAGAGCTGGTGCTGCTTTGTCAAAAGCGATCCGAGAGCTGCGATCACATTCACTTCAGCCCAGTAGGGAGGAGACGCTCCACAACCCGACCCTTCAGACAAGGAAGATGCGTGTCAGGGCAGATGAGAGATCTGCACTCACTCTGGCTGAGCTCGTCGCCCCCACCGAAGCGTCTCCTTAATCCACGAAATTACACCCGTCACAGGGACTTAACTTCATTAACGGACTTCCTGATCCGCGGTAGATTATCGTCAATACAGAGCCTCCTGCACATCCTGGTGACCACATGGCCGCTAAGAATAACAGCACAGCATGCAGGACGGTTAAAGGACCTAGGAAGCAAAGCAGCCCCAGGGCAACGGTCCCTGGACAACACGCTTCCTAGTTGTCCTGTGGGTCTCCCCCCTGCCCTTCACTCCTGGCCACCCTGGGACTGGCTTCTCTTCATGGAATTATCGATAGCTGAAGTAAAATAAAGTTTCAAGCGAGGATAACAGTTGAACATATGAGTAATGTGTTCTAAAGTCTCTATTCCGCCATGTACATCTTATGAAATAGGTAACGTGCGCACACGGGGAAGTCCTCAAGAGCCCAATGGCTCCCTGCACTCAGTCGCTAACCTCCAGCTTTCCCCCACTTCCCCAGCTCTCAGGAGCTGCCATCTGTGTGCAGCCCTCTTGGGACATCCTCTGTTCACGGTCATACCCGTCTCTGTGTCCCTGGAAGGAGTCTCAATGCACTGCTAGGCACTTCCTCTTTCAAACAGGTAGGTCAGAGGTCATTCAGACAGGGTGCATGCAGATTTTATCTCACTACATCCACTAGCAGAGACCCGGGCTCCTTCCACAAACATTCCTTCAACAAACATTTATAGACAGCCCTGTGTGCACCTGACGTGCCAGAAGGCTTGGGACCCGGTTGCAAACCAGCCTGGATTCCTAGACCCAAAGGGCCACCACCTTGGACTTCCCTCAGCAAGTAGTGCCTGCCTGCCTGCCTGGCCGTCGTGCAATGACCCCCAAGCACATGTGTCTTAACTTACATGTCACATACACCATGTGCATGTAGGAGCACTTAGGCTTATGGGACCATCTCTCACACACATCCGTGTGCACATGCAGCATCTTCTATGAGCATACACACACACAATGCACTACACGTACAATCACAATTTTTCTATGTCCTACTCTGAAAGCAAGTTTCCAATCCCGACATTGGAAATTGTGAGGGATGAGGAAGGTTCCCCAGGTGGGTGGTGCAAGAACACCAGGCCTTCTGGTGGTCCCTGGGTGTCCTGTCAGGACCCTGACTCTTAGAGGAGACACTGACTCAGATTAAAGAAGAGCCAGTGGCAAACGTGTGTCTAGAGACTCTCTGGGGGTATGAGATCTGGAGGTGCCCAGAAAAGAGGCTTGTGCATCCACGGACAGCAGTAGCCCTTGGAGAGGTCCATTCTTCCCTCTGTGCCCAAAACGAACTCAATTTGAATCAGAAAGTCCTTTTGCAATTCATGGACAACATCACAACCACTAATGCGAATCACTCAAGACAGTAAATGGCAAAAAAATCATGAGAGAAAATAAAAATAATAGAGCACTGGTTGAAACCCCTTCCCCCAAACTTACCCCCTCCTCTTCTGGTAAAGAACAAAATTATTCATCCATCTGTCATCCATCCATCCATCCATCCATCATCCACCTGTCCATCATCCATCCATTCATCATCCACTCATCCATCAATACATCCATCATCCATCCATCCATCCATAATCCACCCATCCATTATCCATCTATACATCCATCCGTCCATCTGTCCACCTCTCCCACTTTCTGCAGCCACATGATACAAAGGAGGGCTTCTGTAGAGAGAGCACCCCAGGCCCCTCAGCCCCCTGCTGGCACCAGCACAGGCACATGTGTGGGGTCACCAAATTCATCCCTGTGGCCACCAGGGGCAGAACTCAAAACTCAAACACAGACTGCCTCTTTCTCTTCCCATTGGCTCAACAAGCGAATCTTCAGGGGGAAGAAAGAAATCTTCAAATATAAGAGGAAGGGCACAAGCAAGGGCTGCAGAGGACCCAGATTCTCAGCTCCAACATGGAGCAAAAGGCACGGAAGGGAATTCAGTTCAAATCTCCCCAACCTGGGTTCACACGCTCCTCGGCAATGAATCAAGGAAAAAATAGTAATAACCATCAACTGAGATTCATTACCTCCATATTATAATAAATAATTGAAAATGAATATATTTTCCAAACATGGAGCTATGAAGTTTAAAACTTCATTCCAGAAATAATGGGGTCCATAAGCAGATCCGTGCTTTCATTATTGTTCACATTTTCAGCAATATAAAGAGCAAAAAGAAATCTAAAAGTGACAAAAATGTGACCAGACTAGGAATGCTCCAGAGCCACAATGAGGTTCTGGGAAAGCGGGAATAAATCAGAAACCATCGAGTCTCCGCCTCTCTCTCTGCCCAGTGGGGAACTGACTGTTTCTAATTTGGTGGGCATCCGAGAGAGATTCAGGTTTTCATTTCCCCCCAGAGCGACTCACAGTTCCCTGATTTCACAGCTGAGAGTTCCCCTTTCCTCAGAAACGCCTGCTCACAAACACGGTCGCTCACAGGTTCAATCCTGCACCGCACGGTGGGAGGTCCCCCTGCACAGAGGACTGCGCCGAGGCCTTTGACACTTATAAAATGGGCCACGTTGCCAGACACCCAGACTCTCGGCTCGCCGAGTGACACAGGCTAGCAGGAGGTCACGGGGAAGTGTAGCATCTGGGGTGGGTCCTTCCACCTGCGGGGAGAGTCCTCGCAGGTGCCTGAGCTGTGCTGGGGTTTGTCAGGGCCACTGTGAATAAGCACCCACGTCTCCAGGGTAAGGAATCTGCCCGTCCTGCCGCAGGCACCCAGGATACCCACCAAACACGGCCACGGTCCAGACAGCAGCTGGCAAATATGGAGAAAGGTGGCCTTTGCTGCCACAGGTGCAGAGCGGGCTTTGAGGCCCGGGACTCACCTGTCTTCTGAGCCAGCAACCTTCTTCTGACAGCTGACGACGGCGGGCGCGTACCTCCCAGCGTACTCCGCGCACTGCTGGACATCCCAGATGGAGGGGCTGCTGGCGCGCATCCGCCACTGAGCCTCACCCTTGTTCACGGTGGAAGTTTGAGCTTAGTGTCCGCTGGTTCAAATAAGATGTTATGAAAATAACGTTTCTAATTTTAAAAGAGGTTCCCATCCCCCACCACACCTGGTCTGCCATTCAGCAGGTACTGGGCTGGGTGCAGGGCTGCTGCCTCCCACCCAGAACCCAGGAGGCCCACCCACTGCCTCCTGTCCCCAATCTGCTTTCACTCCAGGGGCAGCTACAGGAGCAGGACTCTGAGTCAGGGGTGCCCAAACCTTGCTGCTGCACATTAGAGACCCCTGGGGAGCTCATCAACACCCCTATATGCCAACACCAGCCCACAGCAACTACACGGGGTATGCCGGGGTTGGAGCCAATCGCTGGTGTTTGAAGAGCGTCTGACACTTCCAGTGTGCACTCAGAGAGGGGATTGGGTTCTGGGATCCTCAGCTTCCCCATCTGTGAACTGGGGAGGCTCCCGCCCCTCGCATGCTACAGCAGCCCTGGGGGAAACCGCCCCTGCAGTGCACTCCGCTGCACCGTAGGCGCTCAGTGGAACTGAGGGTCATTGCTGTTAAGAGTGCAGGCAGGGGTCTCTCAGCATTCAGGGTAGCTTCTAGGGACAGCAGAGAAGGTGGGCTCACAGCCGCTTCCCAGCAGGAACCTGCACGGCAGGGGCAGCTCCAGGGCACCACCTCAGTGGAACCTCACCCAAGCCATAGGGTCCGGGCTCACCTCACAGACAAGGGGCCCTCCGGGGATGTTCAGCACGTGAGTGGTTTGATCAGATTTGTATTTTGTAAAGTTCATTCTCGAGGAAGTAGAAAGAGTTTTTGTTGAAAATGGGCTGAGAAGCAGGCATCCAGAAAGAAGACTCCCTGGGCAGCTCCATGCCACATCCTCAGGGAAGACAAGGGCTGGGCAGAGTGGCCCAGCTAAAGGCCCACAGACCAGAAGAGGGCCTCGAGCAGCCCCAACACTTGCTCACAGCCACACTCTACATTCCTCTGACTACCCCCTGCCATCTGTGAGCTCCATGCCCCTGCTCCCCTGCCCCCACCCCAGGCCACCGTCTGTGTCACCAGCTTGTTTGGAAGCTGGTTGTTTTCCCTTCACTTTCAACCCACTTGCAAAGGCATGGAGACCAGCTGGGACTTAGGTAGAACAGGAGTGTTATTTCTCAATGGAAGCAGCATTTCTGGGGGCTTAGGAAGGTTTTAGAGAAGGAAAATCAGAAGTCTCAGCAGAGGGTTCCTCCATTTTCGGCAAGTCAACACGTATTCACCAAACTTTCCTCTCTCAAAACCCCGAGGGAAAGAAGGTTTGGGGAAAGTAGCATATGTTGGCTTCTGTCTCTGTTTTGGGAGTCAGAAGCAGCCATGGACACTGGACATCAGCAGATCTTGCACAGGTTCCAAAGGCCCAGGGAACCTGATCCAGTGTCTGTCCTTCCTGGTGTGGAGGAGCCTCGGAGGCAGGAGGGTGCAGGTCACAACAGGGACAAAAGGTGGTGGCAGCTGAGACGCAAGCCCCTGCTCTGGCCCTCTCTGGCTTTGCGAGTCAGGTCTTGTTGGAAGGCACCCACACCCACTCTCCAGAATCTTCCAGGCTCCTGGGGTCTCTGGCTCCTCAGCCGCTTACTCTCCTGCCCTCTACCCGATGCCGTGCCAGCGCCAGCCCTGGCGGCTCACCGCCTGGGTCTGCATCTCGCACCTCTCCTGCATAACCAGCGAATGCCTTGAAGTCTCTACCTGAGAGCAGGATTGGGACAGAGTCACCTTGTGGGGTTGCAGAATTAATGAATGAACCTGCTGTTGGGAGCAGTACCCAGGGAGCCCGGGTACTGCTCCTGGAAAGCCTTAGCGACTGTGGTTGTGCATATGCACCTCAGGTGTGCCCCATCACCGGCCTCCCCAGGGACATGGGAGTCACCTGGCCCTCAGCCTCCTGCATTAGAGGGACTCCACTCTTCCGCCCCCTTACAGCTGAGCTGCTGCCAAGAGGGAGGCACAGCATTAGAAGCCAGCTGTCTTCTCAAGTCACGCCACGGACTTAAGTGGCTGTGAGGCTTCCCAGGACATGAACACTCTCCTCTCTAATCCACTCTGTTTACACAACAGGAGAGGCACTTTCCCCCTTCATTCCACCTTTGCTTTTTCTGACTCACAAATCAGACATTCAGCCCCAGGCAGTTGCTGGTTCTCTCATTAGGACCCCATGCTGGGGAATTCATTGCCTCAAAAACTCTTGATTTCTGAGCTGATACCTATTTCTAAAGTCAAAGCAAATTCACTACAACAGCAAAATCATTTATTTATGATGATATTCAGGAAGTCTTTCTTCTTTTCTTCTCCTTCTGTTTTGGTGTTCCTCAGGGTATGTATTCTGGGTCTCTTTATAGACTGCAATGAGCTGCTCAGAGCTCTCATCAAAGGAAATTTCTGTTGTAATTTGTTCTGTGGCAATGGCCCACCAAGGAGCTGCACGCTCCTGGCTCTACCCTGGGCCACTGAAGGTCCCCATCAAGCATTTGGCTGAAGGCAGCACATGAGCTCAGTTGCTGAAGCAACAGCCAGGGAAGCTGGCCAGACCGTGCCATCCTACAGCTGACCAAATCCCCAGCACCAGGCTCTGCACTGGGCATCCGCCACCCCTGTCACATCCCCGACACCCCATCTGCAACCTGTCAGCAGAAATGCAGACTTTCAGATGAAATCGCCTCAAAATATGAACAATTGTATTTGTTAGGAAAAAACGTTCAGGCGAAACTGACCATACCTAGGACCACTGGGGTATCACTGTTCCAGGCCCTAACACAAATGCATGCGCTCTATGATTTCCCAAAGTAATCAATATTGTGTTCAGATAACCTAGTCACCTCCCCTTACCATGTCCTACCTTCTTGTCAGAGATGGACTCAGGGCAGGGAATGTGATAGGACTCAGTCCTCAGATGCCGGATATTTCTGGAAAATGCTACTGCTATGAAAAGAGATGCCCTAATAGACTTCCCCTTGGGCATTGGAATGTGTCACATTGTAGAGGATCCCTGTGACAGCCTGAGGAGCAAACTGACATGGCAGGACACAGTGACAGGAGGAAAGGAACCTGGGTCATGGATGAAATGGAATAATGGACTTATCCAACTCTGAAGAGTGACTTGCAGTATTCCAAGTGAGCTGAAACAACGGCATTCTTCTGTTGTGCTAAGGCCATTTGAGCCGGGGCGTTCTGTTCTCTGTTAAGCCTCATAATAATTTTGCAAGGTAAAGCGTGCTTGTACTTTTGTTATAAAGAGACCAATGAGGCTCCTCTTGGCCAAGGGTCCAAGGGTGTATGGTTGCTAGGGACCCAGCCTGGGTCTGAATGCACACCATCTGGATGCAAACTCACAGCTCCTTTTCAGTCGTTTATTTTTTCATTGACAAAGAAACACTGTATGTATTTGTGGTGCACAACATGATGTTTTGAAATACACAGACATTGGGGAAAGGCTAAGTGAAGCCAATTCCATATTTTCTAACATATTTATTATGTGTGCTAATAAGATTTAAAAATTATCTTAGCAATTTTCAGTAATAAAATACATTGTTATTAACATAGACCTCATGATGTACAAAAATTCCCATAAACGTATTCTTCTTGTCTAAAGGAAACTTACCCTTCGACCTCATGTCCCCAGCCTTTCCCTCCCAGCCTCTGGTAACTGCAGTTCTCCTGTCTGCTCCTATTAGTTTGTTATGGTTTGATCTTTCCTGTTCTCTGAAAAATTCATGTGTTGAAAGTGTGCTGCCCCATCCAGCAAGGTTTGGAGGTGGGACTTCAAGGTGAGAATCAGGTGATTAGTGCTGTGATCCCATTGGTGGATCAGTTCATTTTCTGGATTAATAGTTTGAATGGACTACAGGTGGTCACTGCAGGCAGGTAGGGTGTGGTGAGAGGAAGCAGGCCCCTGGGGCACAGCCTGGGCTCTCTCTGTCCCGTTGCTTTCTCTGTCCCTCCTTTGCTTTCTCACTGCCATAAGCTGAGCAGATCTCCTCCACTATTCCCTCACCAAGACGTTCTTGCTCACGTCAGGCCTAGAGCAATGGAGTTGGCCAACCACGAACTGAACCTCTGAAACTCAGAGCCAAAGCAAACTTCTCCTCCTCTAAGTTGTTTTTGTCAGGTATTTTAGTCACAGTGATGGAAAACGAACACACTAACTTTTTGAGATTCTACATGCAAATAACTCCACATGGCAATTGTATTTCTAGGACTAGCTTATTTTAGTTACCATCTTCCGGTTCATCTATATTGTCACAAAAGGCAGAATTTCCATCTTTTTGAGATTGAATAGCATTCCATGTGTTGTACATATGTAATATGTGTGTGTGTGTATGTGTGTGTGCATGATATTTTCTTTATCCATTCATCAATTGATGAATACTTCAATTGGTTCCATATCTTAAATAATGTAAATAACATTGTACTCAACATGGGAGATATGAAATGTCACTTTGATCTAATGATTTCATTTCCCAAAGGGCCATAGTAGGACCACATAGTAAACCTAATTTTATTCTTTTAAGAACCCCCCGTAGGTTTCCATAACAGCTGTGTAATTTACAGTCCCACAGGGGGTACCAGGGGTCCCATCCTTCCACATCCTTGATGATAGCCACCCTAACAGGCATGAAATTGTAGCCCTTTTTGGTTCTAATATGCATTTCCCTAGTGATCATTGATGTTGACATTTTTTTTCATATACCTATGGGCCAATCATATGTCTCATTTAAAAAAAAATGTGTATTCTAGTTCTTGGTCCAATTTTAGTCGGGTTGTTCTCTTACTATCCAGTTGTCTGAGTTCCTATACTAAAATAAATTAATAAAGTCAAATGTGCTTTCAATGTAGCTTGTACTGTTACCAGACAAATGTCTTCCAAAAAAATGAATGTTTCTCAAAATTTGAGAGCATGCTTAGAATACAACTCAGTACAAAGTTCTGCACCTGCTGGTCTGTCTCCATCCAAGCATTTTATCTCCCCACTTGAGAGATTTGGGAAGCAACAACAGTGCTTGCAAGCTTAGGATGAGATCCCAGAGGTCACATGCATCACACTGTCCCAAGGACCTGTGCTACTAGCCTCCTATGGAGAAATCCTTCAGAGTAGATGCTGTGGGCACAGGTGCTGGGGCCACAGGCTTAGGTGCATTGTTAGTCACATAAGTTAGTCACATAAAAGGCAAAGATTTCGACAGGTAAATAGGTTTTCTAGGAGGAAAATAAGAGAGAGGGTGCTCTGCAGAGTTTTGCAAACTTCTATTAAAATGAATTAGGACAGTTTCCATTCCTAAAACAAATACTCCTGCAAAAAGAAGAAGACAATGTATCATAGCTCAAAGTATAAAGCTCTAAACACTGTTGAACTCTGATTTCAGGGGCAGGGTAAGAAGTAAATATGAACAGTGGTCAAACTACCTATCCCACACACACGAAGTGCAAAAAAGGACTTAAAAAGACCCCGCCTGACAAGACCTGTGTGATGCAAAATAAGTTGCCAAGAGAAGGCTGGATACCCATGAATGGATGACTGGTGGTCACTGCAGGCAGGTGGGGTGTGGCAGGAGGAAGTAGGTCAGTATTTCTCTAGAGACCAGGCTTTCAGAACCTAGCCAATTCCAAGTGTTCCGGAGGAAAGCTGAGCTCAGGAGTCAAGCCTCAGTCTCACACAGGTGTTAATGCTGTGGCACTTCGTCGTCCCTCACCGTGGCCAGCACTGGGTGAGACCTCTGCTTACGCCAGCCCTATTCTGAGCTGCCTGACAAATGCTATCTGCCAACTCTGATCCACAGAATTGACTCTTAGTCCAGTTCTGCACATGGGTGCTACCTCTGCAGCCTCCCACCAGGGTCTGGCCAGACTGCTGGGGTTTCTCGCTCTGACTGTGTCTCCATCCATGTCATCACTAGAGACTCCCAGCATCTCCTCTTGTGCATCCATGATGTAATCCAAGTTACAGAAAAGTAATCTCTCTCTTAGTCCTCAGGGCTTCTGAACAGAAGAGACATTTCACCAAGTACTTTTAGGACCAGAAAAGCAAAGACCAAAGAAATGTTTCTACGGGCTAGAGAGGTGTTACGTCATCACGACTGGAATGTTGGGGACAAAGCAGGGTGGAAGGAGCCCCTTTCGCTGGAAGGATGAAACTGCTTCTCAGATAGGAAAGATCCCATCCACCTGCGAATGTCGGTCCAGCCTCCTACACATCTGAACTGTTCAGAGAAGCAACGAATTCAGAGCCCACTAACCACGCTCAGCAGAGCCCACCAACAGGAAAACACAGGGCGTGGCGCTGTTGAAGGATGGTGAGTCTGGGAGCTGCCACTCCTTAGTTTTCCACATCATAGTTTCCTTGACGGTGAGATTTTAATACCCAGAGGAAGAAATTGAGGCAGGTTCTATTTTGTTGATTTTTCCAATGTGTCGAATCACCTGTTATAGACTCGTAAATTGGTGCTTCATTGACACGGTGTTCTTCCTGGCTCTCCAGGGACTCTGACATAAACCAGTACAGGCTTCATCACGGTAGCCAGTGAAGAATTCACAGCCCTGCTTCCCGAGCTCTGCTTTCCTGGAGAAAGAATCTGGGATCTGGCAAGAGGCATGCTGGGAATGATTACTGATGTCCTCCTTGGACAAGTGCTAGAGACCTGGATGGTATGTCTTGTCTCAGCTTCAAAGTCCTTAGCTGGTCCTGAAGGTTTTCAAATCCCAATCTGAATGCCGTTTTCAACCGCCAGTGTTGCATAAACCACGTTCAGAGAACACAGACAGGGATTTTTGTGGTTGTTGTTTGTTTGTTTCTGGAAAGCTGCATGCCCAGTTAAAATGGCTCTCTTGAAACCTTCTACGGATGATCTGTGACTCACATTTGATGATATTGGTGCGAGTCTTCACGGACGAGGAACCAGGGCTAAACAGAAGCTACACAGAGCCAGCATGGCCTCCACTAGTTGTTAGGACTGTAGTCTCAGACAGAATGATCTGCCCTAAATAGCAGCAGGCAACTCTCAATATGTAGCAGCTCATTTTAACCATCATAGGCTGCACAGGCTTCCTTTGTCCTTCACACGTTGAATTGGTTGTCTGACATTCACAGTGGGACACAAGGCAATATTACAATAATCATTTTTAATATATAGACTGCCGTTCCAACTAGCCCCCGGATAAGCTTGTCAAAGTAGGCTGCAAACCCTGCCCATAACAAAAGAGTCCCACATTCAATTAAATGCCTCACAGGTGGGAGGTCTGGTTACCATTCAAGAGTTCAGAATAGCCCGCACAATATACAAAGTTAGGGATTTCTTTGGAAACTGGATTTAAGTCTTGTTTAGATTTCTGAGCCTGAGGATTCTGTGTGCCCGTCTACTGAGCCAGCGGGGTCCCATTCACCACCTTTGCAGGGAGACCAGAATGAGTCTGTGGACATCTGCTAGCTTCCTGGTGCTGAGGTCACTGTATGCTGCACTTGGTAACCTCTCTCACATGCTATTGTGATAATCAAAGTTTAAGTGAAAGGAAAATACCCCACCTTGGAGGACTTTGACATTTTTCATATCATGTTATGTGCATTTTCTTGGTGGTCCACAAACCTCGGGCACCTGGGCTAACATGTCTGATGTACCTCTGCCACACGTGCCATCTAGAACACCACTGAGTGCCATTGCTAAGACACTTCTGCCGGCCTGCATCATGGCTTCTGGCCCTCGGCCGGCTCTCTGAAGGGAAGGGGTGAGCATTTGTAGGCTGTCAGCAGCCAGACTGAAACACACAGGTGACCGTTCGTAGATTGGTGCCACCCAGAGACCAAATACGGAACCAAATTCTCCCAGCGAAGCTCAAGTCTGATGGGCGTAAGCAGAGGCGGACCTTGACCGGTCATTCAGCACACTGCATCCGCCTGGAGTGTTGATTGGTTCAACCCTAGTTAGCTGGTACAGGTTCGGCCAATGAAATACGCAGAGACCAGCTCCATCTGCAGCCTCCCCTGCAGGAATCTGGAACCTCCAGGACCTCCAGCAACTCCGGGCCTCTGGTCTGGATGAATTTAGGCTGATCTGTGGGAAGAAGTCTGTGAAGGAGCCAGGGAGGCCCTGGTTGAAAGCGAAACTGCTCAGGTGGTTCTGGAATCCGCCCCCACCCCCCGCCCCCACCCGGGGTTAGGGACGGGAGGATAGTGGGAATTGAACACAGAGGCGCCTAATTGCTGATTCCTGAGTCACATCCCCAGCCATTTTAAAAAATATTTTATTTAGAAACAGGGTTTCGCTCGGTTGCTGAGGCTAGCTTTGAACTCGCCATCCTCCTGCCTCAGCCTCCTGAGCTGCTGGGATTTCAGGCATGTGCCTTTGTGTGGTTCTCTAATTTTGATCAGACCATACTCAAGAGTAATCTTACTCTATACGCCCTAATTATGTAATGCAAACACTGCGGGTTTCTTGTTTAAGCAACTCTGTGCGAGGTAACTGCTCCTTAACAGGCACCTGTTAGCATCCAAGGGGTGAAAGATCCGTGTCACTCCTGGAACGTCTCTCTGTCATCTGTCACTGCTTCAACTTGGGGAAACACTGAGCCTTCTGAAAAAGCAGATGTGTGGGGCAACTCATGAGGAAGTGATCATGGTTTAAGTCTCACTCTGAGCCCCTGTATATTGGCAGGGGCCCATGAATGGGTGTCTGTCATGGTTGAATATGTAGAGGTGCTTCTCAAAGTACAACTGGGGCTGTGTCCATCTGAAAACATCATAAACTGAAAATGTCCTAGGTTGAAATGAATTTAATACATCTCACCTACTGAAGACCATCCGTGACACTGTGTGCTGCACAGTATGGGCTGTTCCACTTCATATGTCTGACTGAGTGGCAGATGTAGCTTGCAGCCACTGTTCCTCACAAAGTGAGAGTCTGTGTCACGCCCTGTCTGTCCACAACAGGGAAAGACCAAAACTGGAGATGCCAAGGTGCATCCCTTCTCTATCACTGCAAAATCATCTGTTCAATATTCAAATTCACATTTTACCCCTTTTTGCCAAAATTTCACTACCATTTAGTGTCTCTGTTCTTGTTCTGCTGGCCTTAGGTCTCACAACACACACACACCTTCTCTGCTGCCTGGACTTCATTTTCCTCATTTGTTTCATTGTTTGGATGTCAACATGATCTTATCTTGTCTCTTCTGCAACCTGCTTTAGATTGAAAACAGGAGCCATCACTAAATAACAGGCCAGGGTACAGTGAGGATTTTCTTTTTTTTTTAAGGAAATTATTAAATTTAATAAAGAACATCTACCAAAAAATTGCAGTTAACATGATATTTAACATTGATAAAATAGTTTTCTTATTTTTTTTATTGTAAACAAATCGGATACATGTTGTTTCTCTGTTTGTACATGGCGTGAAGGCATACCATTTGTGTAATCATAAATTTACATAGGGTAATGTTGTTTGATTCATTCTGTTATTTTTCCCCTTCCCCCCCACTCCTCCCACCCCTCTTTTCCCTCTATACAGTCCTTTCTTCCTCCATTCTTGCCCCCCTCCCTAACCCTAACTCTAACCCTAACACTAACCCCTCCCACCCCCCATTATGTGTCATCATCCACTTATTAGCAATATTATTCGTCCTTTGTTTTTTTGAGATTGGCTTATCTCACTTAGCATGATATTCTCCAATTTCATCCATTTGCCTGCAAATGCCACTTCTGTGTTTTCTCTGCAGAGGCAGCCCCTCCGCCTGGGTCTGCTCCTCCCCTCTCATGGCCTGATGCTCACCCTGCAGTATGAGCTTCAGAAACATTCATCTCTCCCTCTCCCCCAAGTGCATCAGGCATTCTGCAAATAACCAAGGTACTGCCATTGTGAGAAAGCCCTACTTTTCAAGTTCTCCTGAGCAGAGGCCCTCCACTGGCTCCTGTTTCCTATATTGAGACCCTTTCATTCTTTTTCCAAATCACCAAAATAGTTTCTTGTAACCCTTTGCTAAGCTAAAATAGCACTCTGTCCCATTTTTACCTGTATGTTCATTAAACTGCACTGTAAGCCTTTCAGAGGCAGAAGAAAAGGAGCTTTTCAGCGTGGCGAAAGACACCAGGTGCATGATGACCAGGTGACTGTATGAATGGATGAAAGGGAGAAGGAGCCCTGGGACTTCCTCCTTGACCCGTGGGACAATGTGAGTCAATCACAGCCCCTGGCACCCTCCCACGCAGGCAGCGCCATGGACACTTGCAGTGGCTGACCACACCCTCCCTGAGTGTGTGATCTGAGCTTGAAGGTGGCCATCCTGTTCCTTTCTGGCCAAGAGCCTTGAAGCGCTCATGGCTTGAAGTTTTGGAGGAGGAACGGAAGTGGAGGGTGCAGTGTGTCTCATGTCTGGTCCTGTCCCACCAAGGCCCAGCCTTGTGGCCTTAGTTCACCAGGCCCAACACAGCCCCTCCCTGCCTCTTCTCTGGGTTAGTCCATCAGTGCTCATCTGAGAAACAGTTTTCTACCCAGGAGACATTCAGCAGCGTCTGAAGACAGCTTTGGTGGTCACAGCTCAGGGGAGTGTTTGCCATGGGCACCAGCAGGCAGAGGCCAGGGACACTCACCCTGCCACCCTGCATAGGACCACCTCTGCACACAAATGGCAGGAACCTGATCCTCCGCTCCTCACTTCCAACAAGGATCCTCACCCACACATTGGCACCAGATTCCTGAAGGCCACACCCTGGCACAGAAGGCTGCAACACCTGAGAGGCACCCACCAGGTGAAGAACACACACCCCCAAACACTCTCCTGCCAAGGGAAGGTCGCGTCAGGAGACCTGCTTTTCATTTGCACGCCTCCTTCGCTGGAGTGAAATGGACGCGGAAGACCCTTCCTTTCTTGGTTCTGCTCCATTTTGGTCAGTGCAACAGGCCCAGCTGTGAAGTTCAATCTGGTAACAGTGGGGCCAGGAGACCATTCTGGGCTTGCAAGTGGGTGTGTGCCGTTTCCTCTGCGCTCAGACTTTGGTCCCTGCAGTCCTATCAGTTAGCACAGGCCCCTGGATTCTTAATCCAGTGCCACTGGAGTATGAGGAGCCCCCGTGGAGCCGGGCTCCCTGGAGGTGCACCACCTGGGCAGGGAACACCTCTGCAGATTTCTCCCGCTTGCCTTCGTTTCTGTCTCGGGGGGGAGTTCTGTTTCTTTGCTGTGCCCTCCCCTTCAGCAAGAAGGGGAAATGCCACACTGCGCTTGGTGACTCTGCACTCTGGTTCCAGGCAGAAGTGTTACTAACCAAGCCAGGCAGTCCAGCTCATTCTAGACACCGGTAGGCCCAGAACATTCCACCTGTTCCTCTGGCACTCACCTTGAAAGTGACACACTCTCGTGATTTGTGGAGCTGTGCACAGATACCACACCTGATTGAAAACTCCCTTGGTATTCATTCAGGGCTTCCTTACTTTATCAATTATAGCAGGGTTGATAGCTCACGATTAGGAAATACAGACTCCGGAGCAGCACAAATTGGACCCATTTCCTTGCCTGATACCAGAATGCGCTCCTGCGTCGCTGGCCAGAGCCTGGGTCTCATGCAGGAAGTGGATGCCAGCTTGCTCCGGTGGCACTTGGCAGGCAGAGAGCTCCTCCACGGGCCAGGCACCCAAGCTTATCCACCCCTCCCTCCTGGCTGCAGCAGAGAGGACCCCAGGAAGGAGCTTTGGAAACTCTGCGCTTCTCCAGGGAGTCCTCAAACAACCTCCGGTGGAAGAGAAGAAGCCCTTTGAAAAGATTAAGAAGCCAGCCTCGGAAGTGGTAAGCAACTTTCCCATGGTAACGGGAGGGAGTAGAACCAGGCTGTGTCCTTGCAGGGTGGCTCCAGTCTCCGCCCCGGCTCTTGGGCGTCTTTGTAGTGTATTTACCCAAACACGGCTTCCTTCCTAGAGATGGTTTGAAATGTGTCATCAGCAACATGAATAGAAAGGATAAAAAGTGTTTTAATCCTATGGGGAGAAGAAAACCTGGGCGCAGAATCGAGAAACAGCGGCAGGGAGCAGGTGTCCTGGATAAGGGGCTGGGCTGGGAGTCCAAGAATTGTGACATCTATTACAATGAAAAATCCAATAGGGAACAAATAATGCCTCCAGGCTCCAGGGGAGCAGGACTGTGAAGGTTTCAGCCCTTCCAGGAACTGAGCAGAGTGCAAATGTAAATGTGTTCAGGCAGTTCTTGGGCTGACATCACTCTTAGCAAGGGACAAGGTCACTGTTGTGCTCAGCATCAACCAGGAGAGGGGTTCTCTCGCCTCCGCACACATCTTCAAACACACCTTGCTTTCTCCTCTAGAGCAGAGCCTTGTGCCTTAAAGTCCTCCATGGAAAGACGAGGCCCTTCCAGATGGAGGCAGCAAGGACCAAACTCCATAAAGCTGGTGCCTTCAGAGGTTAGCTCAGCTTAATCTGCCGCAACCCAGAGGGTGCAGGGAGGTACTAACCAAAAGGAGGCTGGGCAGTCTCACCTCTGAGCAGCCAAATGACACTTTGTATTCGAACAATGGTCACAAAGGAAAAATTTGACAAGCATATACTGTGAGTAATAGCAGCTTACAGAGTTCAGCAGGAGTTGAACAGGCTGAGCTCTGCTGCTTCCTGAGCAGGCTCACCTTTCTGCCTGGAAAAAGCTCTCAGCTGGTGTTTTGAACCCGCAGAGACACTAGGGGCCAGAAAACTCTTCCCAGGAGAAACAAGAATAATAATTCTAGGTTTTTGTTTCATGATTTGCATCTTGTAAATTGCCACAGGTAGGAAATGCTTTTCCCACCATCCTGTCCCATTTTGCTTAAAGAGCCCTGAAGCCACAAATGTTAGTTGATTGACTGACTGATGAATAATGAAATCCTATCCTTTTTATGTAGTGACAGGGCTTGATGGATGGCCTAAGCTTAGCTTTTCTTGTAACAGAGAGAAGCCAAAGTGCTCAGAGTTGAATTGACTACTGAAGGTCACAGTTGGGGACCAGAAGGGGAATCTTCCCTGTATCAGAGGCAGATCAGAGCAGCAGTTATGAGCAGGGACAGCAGAATGACAGGTCCCAATTCCAGCTTTGTCCATCATCTGAGAAATTCTAGCCCAGTCAACTCAATGTTCTGTCTCTCAGTTTCCTCATCTATGAAATGGAGGTAGCAACATCATCCACCCACCCTCCAGAATCATAGAACCTTAACCTGTGGGAAGGGAGATCCTTAGAACAGGAACAGGTGCCCCGTCATCATTCCAGAGAGCAGCTGTGACTGGCTCACCTGCTGTTGCTGCCATCCTGTGCCTCAGGTTTAAGAGCCCAGGTATGACAGAATAGATGCTATTTCACTGTCTACCCATCTCTGCTTCTTTGAGTAATAACACTTGGAATTTTTTCTGGGACGCTCAGCTTACCAATTGTAGCCTGTACTGTTTGGGTGCACTGGGTGCAGGAGACCAGGGTCAGCTAATCCAAGCACGCTGTGAAAAGTGCTTAGTTTAGAGTCAAGCACTAGACCTGAATTCTCCTATGGAACCAATCCCAGGCCCTGTATTGAAACTCTCAGGAATCAGAACCTGGGGTGCTCAGCCTGGGGCCTGGGCCTAGCCAGGGTGATGGCCATCCTAACTAAGGCAATGCAGCACCCACCCTGGAGACAGAGTCCATGTCTGACCTGAGATCCAGCTGGGCCTCAAGTCTGCACTGTCTAGTGACATGAGCCAATGTCCCATCTCTTCCTTCCACCCCACCTGGGTTGCTTTTCTGGCCCAAGAACCTGAAGACATCCCTGTTGATATCACAGTGGTTTCTGCAGGAGCTCAGAAGAAGGGGACAGGGAGCTGCCTAACTCTGAGCATGGCCTGTGTTTAAACTCTGAACCGGGCATGGAACAGGAGTCGAGTTCCTCTTTTCATGAGCACAAAATAAATATTTCTCCAAAAGAAGCCAGGCAGTGAGGGTCATGTTGGAAAGGGTGTCAGAGACAGGCTCAGATGGCTGGAGGCACACGGGGAGGCAGGCAGCCCTGGCAGTGCCACTGGGCGATGGGAACAAGGTGTCTGCAGCTTCGAGATGCTGTGTTCAGGGATTTCAATGAGGAGCGCTACTTCCTAGCAAAGGCAGCTGAAATGGAATAAAAAATGAACTATACAGTTAATATTGAAGTCAAAGTGCACAGTAGGAACAAAAGGTGAGGAAGGAGGGTTATCTGTGAGCCAGCCAGCAGGACATGCATGCCTCATCTCCAGTCAGAGAGGAAAAGCTGACTGGGCACAGTTGTGCACGCCTGAGATCCTAGCGGCTCAGGAGGTTGAGGCGGGAGCACCTCGGGTTCCAGGTCAGCTGTAGCAACTTAGCAAGTGTTTCAGTCAGCTATGTCCCTGCTGTGACTAAAGGACCCGACTAGCACAGCTGTAGAGGAGGAAAAGTTTACTCGAGGGCTCATGGTTTCAGAGGCCTGAGTCCATAGAAGACTGGCTCTGTTGCTTTGGGGCGAGGGGATGCAGGACATCATGGCAGGAGAGAGTGGCAGAGGGCAGCAGCTGACGTCAGGAAGCAGAGAGACAGTCTCCACTCTCCAGATACAAGATATACACCCCGTAGCCACGCCCCAATGCCCCTTCCTCCAGCCACACCCACCTCTTCAGTTTATCCCACTGACTGGGTTGAGACTCTCACAACCCCGTCGTCTCTCCTCTGAACCTTCCTGCACTGTCTCACTCGTGAGCTTCTGGGGGACACCTCGCATCCACACCACAACAGCAAGGCCCTAAGCAACTCAGTGAGACCCTGTCTCTAAATGAAATATAAAAAGGGCTGGGGATGTGGCTCAGTGGTTAAGCGACCCTGAGTTCAATCCTCAGGACCAAAAGAAAAAAAGGAAAAATAGGTGACTGTGTTACTGAATGAAGTAAAAATTAAGCAATTGTTGGCTTGATGATTTATATTTAAATGCTCAGTTTCTGGTGATAGACAAAGGGATAAAAAGTCACGCCTGTAGTTTATAGAAAAGTCAGCCACGTCTGCTCAGGAGCCACCTCCAGTATCTCCAGATGTGCTGCAGACTTCCACACTTCCTTCCAGGCCGACAGTGCCACCCGGGTGCTACCTCTGCGAAGTTATTCCAAGTCATAGTGGGACGGGACCGCTGCAGGGAGAAAGGGCAGATGTGCTTGGAGGCCTTAACCCATGGCCTGCTGCCCACCACACTCCTCTCCCACAGGCTCTTGTCCACCATGACACCAGGTACATCTGAGTTTCCAGGGTGCCTTTGCTGTAACAACTCCTGTGTGCCTGGCAGCTCCAGCAGCCCAATGCCCCCAAAAGGCAAGGTGTCTGCAGGAAGGGAAGAGAAAGATGGGGCAACCAGGGGCTCCTTGTCTTCCCCCAGCAAGATGAAGAGAGAGAGTGCTGGTTGAACGTGCTCGAAGAAATGAAACAGGAGTAATCGGAGTCCTTTTATGTCGTGTCTCCATTATTCTGCGAAGAAAAAAATGCATATGCAGATGTGCAGATGAGACCCAAATTGTTTAATTTGAGAGGTGCCGTGTGCACCTCACTTTGTTATGTCCGTCTTCGAGTCTGTCTCTGTGTGAAGTGAATGTAAATAGTAAAATTCATATGAATAATTCAGATCGTCGATGTTCTTTAATGACCTTAAATAGCAACGTTAAAATATGTCATGCCAAGTCCAGAGAGGAGAAACTGGAAGCAAGGAAGACAGTTTATAACTTAAAAACTTTGATAAGTGTTTTCCAGGCTTTTGGAAGAAAGGGAACTGCATTTTTATTTTGTCCCACAAATTATGGTGCCCACTCTGACCACAGACTAACATAATGCACAGACATGATGTGGGTTTGTGTGTGGGTCGTGTGTATCCAGAGGTAGGCTGACTGTCCCTTCCTGGAGCACGGAAGCTGTATTTTCACATGCATGGTGCCACGTTTCTGCTGAGCATTGAGTATTGTCCAAGTCTGTCGCCTGCATGTAAGTTCCTGCAGGTCTAGGTCTGACTCCTACAGAACCCGGCGTAAGAGCAGATGCACAATAAATGTTTGGTGTCTTGAAATTTTCTCCCCAACCAGGCTGCAAAACTCCTGTGAGATTTTCATGTCCGCTGTCTTGCCTCGGTGCCTGGCATGGAGCATCTGGCAGAGGGGACCTCGGGAGTCTATGTGCTGATGCGCCCAGTGCAGAGGTCAGCCTGGCTCTTCTCCAGACAGCATCCCTGGACCCTGGAGAGAGCTCCATGGCTTTGCTCAGAGGACCTGAGGTTCCCTGTTGTGTTATGTTCCCTGTTCAGGTTGTGGTAATCCTGCCCAGTGCTGGAGGTGGACACAGGGCCCTAATGTCGCAGTGATAAATCTGGAGACTTATGTGGGGGACAAATCCATCTGCAGAAAGAAGAAGGTGCAGCGTAAAGCAGAAACAAGAGGTGGGAGGAGCCCTTCGGTTCCAGCTTTGCCTAAAGCCATCGTGACCCTTCAGGTCCTGAGCCAGGCATTTCCTCTGGGGAGCTAAGGTATGGGACAGACACCTGACCGTGCCATCGCCGCAGTGCATCAATAGTCAGGTGGCACAGGAGGAGGGCTCTTCCCTGGCTGCCCACATTCGCCCAGGTGCAGCTGCTGTATGACGCTGCTGACTCACCCAGAAGGGACTTCAGGTTAATTTCCTGACCAGCTGGCAACATAATTCTAGGCACATGGCAGGTAACTTTATCTTTCTTTGACAGAAGCTCCATCAAAAAACACCCTGCCTCACCCCACCAGGCACAGACGGGGCTGAAAACAAGCTTCCTGGCGCTGGGGCAGCTTTGGAATGCTGATGCAGTTGTGAGCCCTTCCTGCGCCTCATTAGCTTCTGGTCCAGTTGTATCGAAGCCTGAGAACTTAATTACTGCAGAGGCAAGCCGCTCTTCGCTGTCTTCCAGAGCAGCCATGTGTTTTATTTATTTATCTCCAAGAGTGAGAAAATTCAGCCCCATGCTGACAATGCTTGATTGACTTCAGATGTTCTGGAAACTGTTTCACCAGCAAACAACACAGCTACTAATCCCATAAAAGCTGGAACTCATCCTATAGTCAGAAAGAGACTCTCCAAGGATCATCACACACTACCAACTGCATTTTTCTTTCTTCCATGAAGATGTTCAAAGAAACTATAAAGAAAGCATGCTTTGGTGCTGGAAAACGCAGCATCTGGAAATTCTGAAAAAGCACCTTCCAACCGACTGAGCTGGCTGACTCCACCAAATGGAGGTGTGTCTGGGGTGCTGAGGAGGGTCTTGTGCCTCTGGAGACCCTCTTGGACTGCAGAGAGCTGGCACCACCACAGAAACTGCCCACGTGTAAAGTTGGGGTATAGTAATCGTAGGTGACATTAAAACAGTGACATTAACACCACAGCTCTTGAAAAGCTCCCCTCAACTTGCGCAGCCTCCAGGATTTGAAATAGAGGCTGACGAGGCTCAGTTTGCAAGCAGCGCCCTTGTCCTGTCTTTTCCTTGAGGGTCAGGTCAACCCGTGATCCCAGCTTTGTCACCATCTTTAAGCAGTTCTACGTGTGGCCAGCACACATAGGACCCTGTCTCCCACAGCCATACAGCTATAGGACTGGACAGCAGTGTTTTAGTAAATTTCACAAATGGGAGATGAGCGAGAACAATGCAGTGGAGAAGGGAGCCTGCGGGGCGGGGGCCTCCCTGGGGAGGGATCTGCACGGGAAGGAAAAGGACTGCATTGGCCGCAGCTCAGGTCGCCTGGTCCCAGGAGAAGGAGGGACGGGGATCCTCAGCATTCTCAGCTCCCCAGCGGATGAGCTGAGGCCATCTGGACCTGGTCTTGCTAAGCCTTGAATGTTTTTGAGCTTCAGATCTGTTCAGGCCAAGCCGCCCTCAAGTTCACAGATGTCAAATTGTTCATATTGTGTCTTTAGGGAAAGGAATCTTTCCAAGCCCCAGAAGCAGATCACTCCAGTTCAGTATTTCTAAGGAGTAATAAAGCTTTTGAAAAGGGCCTTTCATAAGTTTCATCTTTTAATGGAAATTACTGGTGGGGTAGTGGCCTTCAGAAGCTTTAAGTCTGGCTTCAGTTAGCTGATGTTTTATTTCTTCTCTCTCTCTCTCTCTCTCTCTCTCTCTCTCTCTCTCTCTCTCTCTCAACCCAGGTCTCACATGTGTTAAGCATGTGCCCTGTCGTGAGCTACATCAACCCCAGTTAGTTGACCATGTCCCTGTTTCCTTGTAAATAGACTGTGATTGCTATGGGCCAAGGTGCCATGACAGACTGAAAAATAAAAACAGTGGAAATGGAGAAAGAGCAGCTGCCCACCTCAGAGGCTTCCCAAGACCCGCCTGGACCTCCTCAAGGGAACGCTCGAGGGCAGAGGAGTCCAGCCTGCAAAGTGTCAGACTGAAACCGGCCCAGGCATTTTCCCTGTCTATACCTCTCCTCTCTTCTCCAGAGTCTCTGAGAAACTCCAACAGTTACTACCTGCTCTTGATACAAGGAGAAAACTCATTCTAACATTATCACCTCATGTGCATGTGTGATTGCATGACTGATGTGATCCTGTGATACGTAAAATCAGAAAAATGAGAGATTACACTCTTTATGTATGAGTTATCAAAATGTATAAATGCATTCTACTGTCATGTACAACTAATTAGAACAAATAAAAAATTTTTAAAAAATTCTCTACTTATCAACAGATAAATAGAAAACTGAGCCTTAGCTCAGTTGTACTTATTTTTGAGTCAGCCCTTATATATTTTTGTTGAATCAATAACAAATATATTGCTGGGCGCAGTGGTGCCTGCCTATAATCCTGGAAGCTTGGGTGACTGAGGCAGGAGGATCACTAGTGTTAGGAGCAGTTTTGGTTCGTGGATAACTCCCAGAAAAACACTCCGCAGACACAGGTCTCACACGAGGAACTTTTATTTTATGCGGACGATTTGTGTCCGCTCGGGGAAAAGGGAAGAAGGAAAAGAAGAAAATGGCACAGGGTTTTCTCCTCAGATATTGGAATTTCCCGGGCTGGGAGGAATCAATCCCTGAGGAGAATTATTACAGACTGACTGATGGACCAATGACATATTAGAACGTAATGTGGGAGGCAGAAAGATTACGGCAACGTAAGCCGGAAATTCCTCTAACGGGAGAGGTGGGCAGAACGCAGATTGACAGGTGGTTAGGAGGCCGGATTCCTTACAACTAGTTCAAAGCCAGCCTCAGCAAGAGAAAGGTGTTAAGCAATTCAGTGAGACTGTGTTGCTAAATAAAATACAAAATAAGGCTGAGGATGTGGCTCAGTAGTTGAGTGCCCTCATTTCAACCCCTGGTATCCCCCACAAAAAAAAGAGCCAAACTGAAATTTAGTTGGAAAAAGAAGAAATTCTCCATGTTTTGCAGTAACAGCTCCTGCCTGGGCTTACAGCCTTCACCCTGAAGGCCGTCCAGTGAGTTTTGGATGTGGCTACCCAGCCTCTGCAGTCCTGTGGCCACCTCCTTGCAACAACTTGTAATGCATGCATATCATTTCTGCAGCTGATACCACTGAAATAATGGCTACCAGGTATGGCCAAGATCAGTTCAGAGTCCACCATCTTGGCCAACAACTTTGCCCCACCCACTCATGGTGGCAGATAAATGAAGCTAAAAGTGCATCTTATCTAGCTAAAAAAAATCTTTGAGGACCAATAATTTCAAAAAATTTTATTTAAAAAATTGCACAACTACTTATTATATGTGTTTCTGTGACATTCTGTAAGTCATAGGAATATCCCTGGAGTCCCAGGCACCTTTCCCAAGGCTTCTGGATTGTTACATTGTGCTTCCTCCTGTATCCAGTAAGTCCCCAGAATAAAACCAGTTCTGAGAGGCCTTTTGTTCCTCTTCTGCCTGCTGAGTTCCGGAGCCAAACTCCCAATGTGACACTCAGGATAATGTCCATTGGTTTCCTCTCCTTTGTCCCTAGGACCCTCAGTTCCCACTTCTAAAACCATAGGGGTGGTATAAACTTCCGCCAGAGAAAAACTAGGATGTTTGCTTCAACTTCCACAGTGATTTCTGATTCCTGTGGCAGGCGTGCACTCTCTCTGAATTCCAGCGAGCCGGCTATTTACACTCTATTCTTGTGGCCTCAGATGACATGCCATCTCAGCAGCATGTGCTTTCAAAACTCAGCTACCTGTTGTTCCCTGAAGAAAATGAAGAAGGTCATTTCAAGTATGATAGTACTTGGGTAAAAACTCGATAAAAATCAGCGCTGCTGAAAGCACAATTCTTATGTCAAGGGAGCAACAGAAAATACAGAGAAGACAGATGCTGTGCGGAGCTGCTTCCCTTCCCAGTCTCCCTGTGGACAAGAGTGTCCACCAGTAGCTGAGAGTCTCGAGGAGGTAGCAGAGCAGCCACAGGAGGGTCATTACAAAGAAAACGGCTGGCCAGTGGTTACTGCATTTTATTTGACAAGTTTTCTTGATCTTGCATGACAAAATGTGGAACAGTCGAGCCTTTGACCTCTAGGAAAGCTAGACAAACAACAGCAAAGACAAAGGCTCCTATAGATACCCGGGGAAAATGAGAGAGAGAAGGAAGGGAAACAAGCCAGGCTCAGCTGAGAGAGGAAGACACAGGAGAGGAGCAGAGACCACAGAGCCCAGAGACAGGAAGGGTGGAGTCTCAGAAGCAGCAGAAAGAGCAGGTGACAAGAGTGGGGTGAGCCTGGACCGCTGGCCCCTTTGACTCCCAGGTGCTGGGTTTCTTCCGGCTCAGCTCCGGGACTGCGTAGCCACACACCTCTGCTCTAACTGGGAATAATGAGACATAGAAAGTTCCCGAAGGAGGAGCTGTCACCATGCATACTTTACACAATGGGAAACTGAGGCTCAGAGATGTTATCTGGCACGTCCAAGGTCAAATGTCTGGGAAGCAGCAGCTGCGAACTTGAGTGAGCCCAGCGTTGCAGGAGCTGGGCCCGTGGAGCTGGAGCCCCTGCTGCATGAATGAGCCACTTCACAGGCCCAGTGCTGCCGCTCAGCACACCCCTCCGCCAGCACTGGGCAGGCACACGAGAACCATGTGCCCTCAGGCCCCGGACGAAGACTCTGCCAAGGGCTCAGGGCATCTTCTCACAGCCAGGCACCAGGCTCCTCTCCAAGGAGCTGAGATGAGGTTCAGGAAGGAGGGAGGCACCTGCCATCTCCCCTGCTCTGCTGGGCTGCCGTCGCCAAGTGCCCTGGGCAGAGTGGACACACGCCAGCCTCGCACAGTTCTGGGGCCCAGAGGCCCGAGGTTGGGTTCAGGTGAGGGCCCTTCCTGGTCTTCAGGCCGTGACCTCTTGACTGTCCTTGAATGGAGACACAGCCTGGCCTCTTTGTCTTCTTATTCAGACACTAGTCCCGCCACTAGGCTCTGTCTCCAAAGACCACGACATAGGGCCATGTCGATAGCATGGGCCACAGGGGAGCAGATGAGCATTCCTCAGGCAGGTCCCTTCTCGCAGTGTCAGAGGAGCAGGGACAGCAGGGGACCCAGAGTGCTGTGGTGAGCTGAGCCCTGACATCCACACCCCAATCGTGGAACCTGTGAATGTTGCTTCTATGGCAGAAAAGAAGGGGGTTTGCAGACAGGAGAGTTGGGATTGTGAGGTGTGTGGTCATGGATTGTCCCTGTGGGCCCTAATAAAACTGCACGTGCCCTTGTAAGAGAAAGGCAGAGGAGGACCTGGGACAGGTGGAAGAGGAAGAGGGACATGGACCACAGAGGTGGGGGCTGGAGGGACCTGCTGCAGGCCAGGAACCTGGAGGCCTGAGGTGGGAAGGCAGAAGAATCCTTGGGGATCTCAGGGGAGCCTGGCCCTGCTGGCCCCAGGGCTTAAGCCTGGCTGAACGGGGTTGGCTCTCTGGCCACCACAACCGTGAGAGCACACTTCACGCCATTTGACGTCACCTGGCTTGTAGCAGTTCATCCTCATAGTAACCAGAGACCATCACAGACCCAGACAGGGTGTCTAAGGCAGAGACCAGCAAACGCAGGAGCTGAGACAGAGCCCAGGGCAGGTGAAGGGAGCAGAGCATAGAGGACTGGAGTCGAGTGGTCGGAAAGGAGGAGACCACAGCCTCCCCCAGGACCACCCCACGCTTCAGCCACTTGGGGCTTTGCTTACTCGTGATCCCAGGGCCAGCACCAAATAATCCCTGTACAGGTGGTGAGGCCTACCTCCGGGCCTCCCGAACCTATTAGCACTTCAGCAGGCGCTGCCTGATCACTGCAGCCTGCCATGCATCCCCGCTGCAGCCTTCCAACCACCCCAGGCCGAGTTAAGATTCAACACAACACAGCAGAGCTGGCACACGGGTCTCTGCTGTTTAATCAACACCTGGACTGCCTAGTTGCACGCTGAGAGGAGCAAGCTCTGCGGCCGCGGGAGCACCCTGTCCCAGACCGCGGCCCTGCCAGCTCTCGTGCATCTCCAGCAACTGGAGGAGGCACGCAGACCTCCAGTGCCTCTCCATCCCCTGGGCAGGTCTGGTGTCTGGATGTTTGACAAAGAGATGGGAATGGAGGACAGGGAGACAGAGACCAAAATGGACAGAGGAAGACAGAGAAAAAGACCAAGGACCTGAATCGCTCTGCAAAGCCAGAAAACAGAAGGACGAACTGGAGACAGAAAACAAAAATGTAAATGAAGACAAAGACAAAACAGAGACAGAGAAAACCCAGGCAGAGAGACAGAGGCCCAGAGATGAGCAGAGAAGGAGGAGGGGGAAGTGGAGGGGAAAGGGAGGAGGAAGGAAGGAAGGAAGGAAGGAAGGAAGGAAGGGAGGAGGGAAGGAAGGGAGGAAGGAAGGAAGGGAGGAGGGAGGGAGGGATGAAAGGAAGGAAGGGTGGAAGGATAGAAGGACGGAAGGGAGGGAGGAAGGAAGGAAGGAAGGAAGGAAGGAAGGAAGGAAGGAAGGAAGGAGGGAGGAAGGAAGGAGAGAGGGAGAGGCCAGGCTAGTTTTAAAAGGAGACCAAAAGTCCCAAAGAGAGGCAGAGAGCTAATTAGAAAGATGGAAATGAAAGCAACACTGAGGGATGGAAAGACAGACAAAGAGAAACGTGCCAGAGGCAGAGAGGACTCTGCAGGGCCAGGAGCGAGAGGGAGACCCACCAGCTAGCTCTGGAGGATGGCCACCACACCCAGGCTGCAGGCAGTCCTCCTCGCCAGCTCTTCACACCGCCCTGTGTGCAGCCCTGGCCTCTGGCTCCTGGCACACACCCAGAAAGCTTCACAGTCAGGAAGCATGTTGGGAGCAGAGACAGGAAGACCTGGGAAGGGCAGGAAGGAAAGGGAAGGCTACTCACCCTGGGACAAAGCTTGCCTGCGCTGCTGTGGAGAGGCTGAGGTCAGAAGGGCCAGATGTCCATCCCAAGACACACTGCGGTGGGCATCACGGACAGTCAGGAAGAGGAAGGGCACACTTCCGGCAGCCATTCTAGCTTCATTCCTCCTTCCCAGCACCAAGCCGCAGCTCCAAGCCCTGCAGGGCAGGCTCAGAACCCAGGTTCCAGGCCAGACTCTGCTTCCAAACCTACTTCGGCGTGAGACCTCAGTTCCCTTGCCTGCAAAATGGAGATAACAGAACTCTCTATATTGCAGACTGTTGAATGATTCATGGTAGTTGGGCATTTAAACAGGTAAAGCATGTGCGGTACCCAGTTGGTGCTTGATGAGGAATAACTTGGTTTTCTTACTCCCAGTTCGTTTTTCCTGGCAAACTTCTATTCAAACTTTAAAGCCCATTCCAATTTTGCCTTTAATTTCAATATTTCTCAGATGAGGTGTTTTCCTCTTGGGAGAATGAGTTCTTTCTTCAAATATGCCATCTTTTCATTTCTAAAACATCTCCTCTTCACACCATGGGAACATAGTCAGGTAACCTATCTGCCTCTCACTTTTCCTATAAGCTTCTGAGGGAAGAGGTGGGTATGTAGGCCTAGAATTAAGTAGGGGCCAGACACAGGGATGCATCTTGAAAGGGTTAATAAATACAGAAGTAGAAGAGAACTTCCTGGGGAAGGTGACCCAGGGAATGTGGTGGCAATGACTAGGCAGAAGGTATGCGTGCCCCACCCCACACCCTGAGCACTGAGCACCTTGTGGTCCCCCTGACTCTCCCCCACTTCCCCCCAGGAAGGGAAACCCACCACAAGAGTCTGTCAGGTGAAGACACTGTTTTGAAAATACCCACACATAATCAGGTTGTGTCGTTATGGTCAAGTGTGACAGTGGGCTTGCTTTGGTCCCCAGAGACTTTTCAGGCACTATCTTTCAGCAAAGCTAAAAGGGGTAGCCACTGCCAAGTTCCACAAGGACTGCATCTCATCTCTGGCTGGTGCTGACCACCGGATATGAGTGTCCTTCCTTTGTGTCCCTTAGGCAATGAGACTAAAAGAAGAGATTGTTATGTATTTTTCTATATGCTAATTTTTCGTCACTTTTTTTTTCTCCCAAAGAAAGAAGAAATGTCTACTGAGCAAGCCGAACAGGTAAATGAGATGCCTTGCTAAATTACGATAATCCAGAGTGACTTCAATGAACTGTACGGGAATTTGTGAGTCCAGCTTCGGGACAGACGATCTTCGGATGGACCTGCTGGCAGCACAGCGGCCTTCTCATTCCCAGCATTAGCTCCAAGTCTATGCCTTCACTTCTTTCCTGCATCTTAGGGTGCTTGTGACGTATCAGTGGGAGCTCTGCTCTTGCCAGCTTCTCCATTCAGGGTCTCAGGACCTCTGGCTTAGCTCCTTCCCAGTTTGGGGTCTCCTTCCCCACCCATCTCCTGGGGTGAACTGTGTGGCTGCACAAGGCAGGACAGACACTGAGACACCCTGACATTGATCTTGCTAGAAACACACACGTGCACATGCACATACATGCACATGCCCGCCCTCGCCTTAACAGAGAGGAGAAACCTAATTGTTCTCATCCTCTGAAAATAACATCAGTGATTTCAAGAAATCATTGGGTTTCCCATTTTCTGTAAAGAGTTCTTCGTTTGCAAAACAGCCTTTTCTGACCTGTCATCATTTAGGGGAAGGACACTGGATGCAGGAATCCTCAGGAGGGTCATCAGAAAGGTCTCATCTTTGCTTCAAAGCATCTACCCCAGAAAGGGACCCTGATTTACTTTCACGAAAGAAAAGGAGCCTCAACTTCCTCTGTATCCTCCAGAGCTGTCAACGGCAGCACACTGTCCCCAAATTGTGCCCCAGGCTAGGGCACGGGCTTGGCCAGGACTTGTACTACTGCAACCTCCCCAGAGAGGGAAAAGGAGAACGTCTGGGAACCAGGGAGCAGAAGGCCAGGCTTGGCCCAGTGTTGTCCACCAGCTGCTGCGTCCAAGATAAACTCCTGTGTCCCATTTGGAAGAGGTGCCCAGGTGATGATTTGGGATGTGTGGTTTGGGCTGACCCTGCTGTGAGGTCTCACCCTCCATCTCCTATGTCTGCAGCTGGACAGGTCACTATGGAGGTCCTAGATCTCTCCTGTGGCTCAGGCTGTTGACACCCCCCGCCCTATAGCACAGAGGGTACTGGCATCTGCTGCAAAATGGGCACCATTCAAGGCAAAAGCATGAGCCACGGAGCCCCACCCAAGAAGCCAGTCTTGTTGGGGACAGAGTTCAAGGGACTTGGATGGTGAAAGGGTCCCACAGGGTCACCTGAGAGTCCCAGGGCCCTCACCTTGCTGTTGGCCCCTGCTATCCCAGATCTCCTGGGTAGTCACCTGCATGAGCTCACCCCCAGCCCAGGACCTGAACACACTCCTCTCAGATCTGCAGCCCTGTGCAGCCAGGGCTTCTGGGCTGTCCCCTGGAGTAGGGAGCTGCAGCCTCTCCCAGTGCTTTGAGGGAAGTGATTTTCCAAGCTTGGCTGGAGGTAGCCACATACCTCCCCCTGCCTACGTTAGTGACCACCCTGTGCTTCGGGGAGCTAGCAAATGCCAAGCTGTTAATATTTGGAGATGACCTAGAATACACCTGTTTGTTTGAGCTACTCTAATTCACCTGGTCTACTACTGATAGACAAGAGCATTTCTAAGAGAGACAGGCTGGTGACTGACAAGGAGAAGTCTGTGAGGCTCAGGACAGGGGACAGAAGCACCAGCAGGACCTTAGCACCCTTTGAACACATGGGAAAAGGGTGTGGAAGAGACAACTTGATCAACCAGAAAAAGTTCATTCTGTGAGCCTGTTGGCCGGGGATGAGTCAGGACACGCTGACAGTGAACCAGAGAGAATGTCTGACGCAACCAAGGTGGACGTGCTCAGCCTCTGCCCTCGGAGGTCAGCATGCACTGTCCTGGGTTTAAATTCAGGCCCTACCTCCTTCTTGCCCAAGTGCAGACACACCGCAGGCTGGTGGGGAAGCGCGGGGCTGCTGCCACCCTGGGATTGCTCCAAAGCCCCTGCATATCATCTCCCATCTGGGCGCTCATGGCTCTAATCTCCTGAATTCCTCCATGGCACCCGAACCTAAGGAAATCTGCAAAGAAATCCCGGTGGGAGGAGAAGCTTCTTAGCTTCCGCCTTGGAAGCTCTCACACGTTGACCTCAGTGGATGCCTCTGCTCTAGGGCAGCTCACGGACCCACCCTGGTTCCTTGTCCCCACCCCTACCATCTCTGCTGCTTACCTCTTCAGAGACTGTGCTAATTGCTTTCCCTCCCTGCTCTCTAAATCGAAAGGAAGCAGCTTCCATAGGACACGCACCTGCTTTTTAACAGGAGTCACAGAGCTGCAGGGAGAAGTGACCCGGGCCACATGCTTTAACAGCCCTCTCACCTCCGGTGGAAACTCTTACAAGTGTGATGGTCAGTCACGCAACTGTTCCAGTTGGTTCCACTGAGGAGCTGAGCTCCCAGGAGGCTACTGGGAGTAGGACAAAGCTTCCCCTGCCCCTCCAGACCCAGTCCCCTCCACTTAAGAAGACAGGAGCAGGCTTTTTAGGGGTCCTGGCTGTCCCCAGGCAGATCCCTGGGGAACACACACGACTGGTGCTGAGGATGGTGGATCCAGGACCTCTTGCTGGCAGGTACAGGGGACCCTGATGGGCACCCACCTGATGGGCACCCCATCACTCAAACACCATCATCTGTGGGCACAAATTCACTGGAGCCGAGAGGGCTCCAGAGTCTCTCTGCCCTGTACTCACCAGAGGCCAGGCCTGAGCTCGTGGCACCAGGATCGGTGCTGGGAAGACCTCAGTCTGCTGTGCCAGCTTCGTTTGATGTCCTGTGCTCTTTAATTTCAGGGACATGAACGTATGTGATGCACATGCCCCTGTATGATGTCCACTTGTATGTGCATGCAGATGTGTGCTGCCAGGATATGTGTCCAGAATGAGTCCTTTTTGCTGTGATAGGTGGATGGCTACTCGCACCAGGCCCAGCCTGTGGTGTCCTGGGTGTGCCACCACATACATGGGGCACAGCAGGACAGACCCACCAACAGAAGAAGAGCGATGGAGAAAGGAAGGGGAAGCAGTGCTGGTCTACTCCCAACTTCAGAGAAGGGGAAATTGAGGCCAAGATGGACAGTGGTCTGCCATGGTCACATAGTGAGGCAGAGTAAGTACTGTCTCCTGCATCAAGTCCAGGACTCGGGACCCCTGGAAAACGTGAGGGGTAAACTGGTTGGAGAAAGGACACCCCCATTCTGGGAGCAGGGTCTTGGGAGGGGGAAGACCCACACCATTGCCTGACTGTGGCCAGGGTGGCCCTGCGGGTGGCATTGGGGAAGGAGCTTTGGAAAGGCCCTGGATTTGCTAACAGGCACCATCTCCAGGAGCCGGGTCTCTGCTTTGGCTCTGGCTCCCTGAGACCCACAGTGGCACCTCCTAAGTAGGTGATCCGTGCATCATTTCACCCTGACAGTAAGTCACCTCCATTGTTATTATTTACATAATATTTCCCTGAGAAATATCTCACTTTTTATTTGTCTTATATGTTTACTTTTAAAAGGGACCTTACTGTTATTTTAATCAAATATGCCAACATCATTTACTACAAATAGAAGTAAATGTAAAATGATGTCATGAAGGAAAAACTGGGCTATCAAATTTCCAGGAGATATAGCCACAGCTCCGAACCTGAGACTTACTGGTTCTGTTTTAAAAAGTGGGGGTATTTTCACTGAAAGGGTATGCAGATGGCACATATGCACATCAAAAGATGCTCAGCATCATTTTCCATTATAGAAATGGAAATGAAATGCACTGTGAGATACCACTGCACATCTCTTAGAATGATTAAAACTTTTAAAATATTGCCAATGCTGGCAAAAATGCAGGGTACCAGGATCACACATCCACTGATTTTGGATGCAAAGCAGGACCACCACTCCAAAAAAGGATGTGGAATTTGTTTTATAAAACGAAACTTGTATTCATCCAACCCAACAACTCCTGGGCAGTTCACAGGGAAATGAAAGCTCAGATTCCCCCCAAAAACGTGCACACTTTATTCTTAATAGCCTCAAGCCAGAAACAACCCAATTGTCCTTCAACCGCTGAAGGAACACACAAACTATGGGGCATCCATGCCTGGGATACCCCTTGGGGATCAAAGTAGCAAGCTCTTGATACCACGACAATGTGGATGGATCTCAAGGGAATGCGGCAGATGAAAACCTCCAACCTCCAAAGGTTATATACTGTGTTATTCCATATATAGAACAACGTTGAAGTAGCACAAATACAGAGATGGCTCAGAGGAGTGGCTGCCAGAGTCAGGGATACTATGACAGCATGAAGCCCAGGGTGGACTTGAGTGATAGAACAGCTGGGTGTCATAGCTGCAGTGGTGGTTAAACACAGTTCACATGTGGTGACACCACAAGGAACTAAGCACACATGGGCACAAGAGTCATGCACACATAGGAAATCTGGTGAAATCTGATTGTAGCAGATCAATTTGCTTTTGCTGATATAGTTCTACAGTCAGGTAAATTGGGGAAGAGAGTGAAGGGTACATGGTAGCTCCCTAGACATTTTGTGCATGTTTTCTTTGTAGCTATAATTATTTTTTGAAAATTAAATAAATTTAAGGAACTCGGATACTCAACAAAAAAAAAGGTGGAGAGGAAGTGAAATGGGGTGGAATTAGCACATGTAGAATCCAGGTATGAAAGACAGAAGATCCGATTGAGACTTTCTTCCTGACTGCTCAGAAAGATCTGAAGATCACTGGGCACAGAGACCTTCTCCTCCAATCTGCTTTGTGCCCTTGTCCACGTGCCCACATGACTTGATATCCCCTGCCCTCCAGGTTCATGGCCCTTTGCTTTGGACACTCCAGCTCACAAGGGAGTGCTCCACACTCCTAGTCTAAATTCCCTGGCTTCCTCCTTGGAGCCCACCACGGCTCACACCATCCTGGGCCATCACTGCTGAGTCCACAGGGCCCTGTCTGGCTGCCCCCTCCTTTCTATGCTCTTTGTAGAGTCCTTTGTTGGGAGCCTCGTATGAACTGTGGGCTGGTCCAAGTCATCTCTAAGTGGAGGGGTGCCCCTCAGAGAACTCTCTGGTCATGTTTCCAGTCTGAGACCTCTCCCTAACCTTGGCTACATCCTGCTCAAACAGTTCTGTAATACCATGGAATTTATCAGCTCAGACAGTCCTGGGTTCAACCTCAACTCCCCGGAGGTGGAAAGAGATACCAGTGCACCCTCTGCTGGGCTCCCCTACACATAACCCTCAGGAAGCCTCACTTTTGGTTAAAGACCGGACCCATCAGGTCCAGTCCACCCACCAGGCTATAAAACCATTTTCTTTGCCTTTTGTCCTTTATTCCTTAGTAATTACTTCAGACTTTAATTTCTCAGCTGGCTCACACCTCTGTGCTGTTGCCAGATCCCTCATTGTGCAGGACACAGTGACCGTCTTTGGCTCTCCTTCCTCTTGACCTTTGGGAATTAAACAGACTCAGGTTTGTCTTTGGCTCCTTCATCTGCCCCCTGCTGGAGCGCAGGATCCTGGTATCAGGGGCTGGTTCTTTGTTCCATTGATGTCCCAGGGTCGGGCTTGTCAGGGATTCAGTCAACATTTTTCAAATATCATGGTATGAATATCTGTGTCATCTCGGGAGACAATGTGGGTGGCCATACGGTCGCCCTGCCCGTTACTGCCAGGACCTCAAGAAACGAGATTCCCTTCTCAGAACGCTCCTCACCCACCTGCTAGAAAGCTGCCTCTGACGTGTCAGAACAGGACTCTGCACTGCCACCTGTCGCTCCACCGCACCCCAGCTGCTCAGGGCTACCGACTAAGATGCACAGGGTTGTGAAGGGTTGGTGTGGTGTGGTGTGCAGGAGCGGAGCCTTAATGGCACACCCGGGTGTGTGATCAGGGGGCACTCGTCAGGCAGCCTCCCTGAGGAGCCTTCAGCGGGTTGGCTGCAATTCACAGCCTCTGGAGCCTCTGACCCTGGAATTGCCTACCCAGGGTGACTCCCTGCTCTGGATGACCCTAGACCCAGTGTGCAATGGAAACTCATACCCAGGAAAATAATTGTCTGACTCTAAGCTACAGAGGATGGAAAACAGGAAACCTGCCAACTAAACGACCCCCACGTGGGAATGCACCTTGTTCAAAACCGGCATGACAGGACCTCACAGAGAAGGACCCGGCGGGTTCGCGGGCCAAGGGAGTAAGAAGAGGTGAGCCTTCCATTGGCCCTGGGCACAGGGGAGGGGCTGAGGAGAGGAGAGCAAGAGACGGGGTCCAAGAGTTAGTTCCTTCCTGCCCAGTGGGGTGACAACAGACTGGAGTGCTGTGGATGGGGGCAGATCCCAACCCAGGACATGACAGCCACATCCGGAGAGCTTTTGGGTGTCAGAGTTTCCAGGGAAGGGAACTGGTGGGTAGAATCCAGCAGTGACACCAAGCCTGCAATTGAGAGAACCCCTCACCACAAAGAATCACCCAGCCCCAAACATCGGCAGTCCTGAGGTGGAGGAACCTGGAGCAGATGGCGGCTCTGAGGGGGACTGTAGAGACCAGCAAGGGAAGCAACCCTTCCCCTCACCCACCTGGCACACCCGGCCCGCTAACTGGGGAGTCCGTGTGCTGTGCGCTCAGCTGAGGTCAGCCGTCCACTCTGTAGCCACGTCTTCCTCATCGCAAAGGTTGTTGTGTCAGACAGCATTTTGAACTGGTTTGGGGGTTCGTATGTAATGGGATAAGACAGGAGCCATCATCGAGAGGAAGCTGGAGGAACAGGAGAACTTACTCTTACTGGAGAATTCAGGAGACAGGGAGAGGACACAGCAGGGATGGAGCTTGTACTTTTCCTTTTGAGAGGATCAGCCTTCCTCTCATTCAAACACAGCTCCTAGAGTCTCGCATGGAGTGGGGGTTGCCAGTTAACGGGCATCAGAGGACATGCTGGATCAACAGGACACCAGTGACCAGGCTAACGGCTCCCAATTCTCTGCACTTTCTCTACAGAAGTTCATGACTGTGGGCTTCGGAGTCTTAAGCTGACACTGGTTTTCATTTAAGACCAACGAGTTCCTAAACAGTCACAATTCATTGCAATGATACCCTTCCCGTCCTCCTCCCCACAGCCGACCTCTCTCTCTATTTGCTCAGGAAAATATCGACAATACTACAGCCAGGCTGGGGCCATAACCCTCCCTGCAGGCCTGTGCTGTCCACAGATCTTACCAGCGTCACCTTCAGAGGCTGAAAGCCCAGGGCTTCCCAAGGCCCCCACTGCTGGGGCCAGGCCCAGGCCACTGCCCAGCTGCCACCTGGAGGGGCGCACCAGCTTCCCAGCTGCCTGCTTTGGCTCAGCTTTGCTGTCCAGCCCGTCCTCAGAGGAGCAGCTGCAGTGCAGCTAATAAAGTCTGTAACAGGGTATTCCTCAGCCCAAATCCTCCCTCCACTCCCTGGTGCCCACAAGGGCAAAGCACAGGCCTTCCACAGCCAAGGAGAGCCACTTGATCTCCCACTCCCTGGGTACACACCAACCCCAGGACCTTGGCACTTGGAACTCCTGCCTGGGATCCTTGGATCCACCCGCCCCACCGGTGCTCCCTTCCATCCTTACCCTCACACCACCTCCTGGACAGGATCTTCTCTGACTATATGCTGACCCCTGCACGGACTGTACCTTGTTCTTCATCTGTTTCTTCTCTGCACTTCACATGATCCATCAAGCTACCTATATTGCTGGACTCTTATTTTCTGTTTGCCCAAAGAACAGAGATTTTGCCAGTCACGGCGACACCTGCCTGTAATCCCAGCAGCTCAGGAGACTGAGGCAGGAGGATCACAAATTCCAGGCTAGCCTCAGCTACTTAGCAAGGCCCTAAGCAACTCAGTGAGACCCTGTTTCTAAATAAAACATAAAAAGGGCTGGAGATGTGGATCAGTGGTTAAGCACCCCTGGGTTTAATCCCTGGTACCAAAAGAAACAAACAAACAAATAGCAGAGATTTTGCTACTATTATGGGACTGGCCAATATTAAACTTCCAGAGCCTGGAATCATGCCTATCAGGTACTGGAGGCTCCCACTGAAAAGATGGAATAAACTATTTAAAAATAGACCAGAGGTACTAACTAAGTGACTTCATGCACCTGCTATTGCTAAAAAGCTCAAGGGGATTGTAATACAGATCACACTTCCTAAGAATATCAGGAATCAATCAGTGCAAAAAATCTTTGCCTTACAAGTTAATAAATAAATAAAAACTAAGAGCAATATGAGGCTTCACCTGACAGATTAGCCAGTATTTCAAAAGATAGATTAATGCTGCCTAGCACCATTGTGTATGCACATGACCTACATTATCTGTAAAATGAAATTGATACAACTTTCCTGCAAAAATTTTTGGTAATTTATTTTCAATAGCTTTAAAAATATTTATGTACCTGAAACGCATCTTTCCATTTGCAGAAATAATCTAACAAAATAAGAAGTGAACAAGGACGCATAGGAGAATATTTGCTAAAATGATACTTATCCTAATAAAAACCGTGAGAAAATTTTTACATTCAGTAAGAAGAGAATTGGCTAAATGAACTGCATTTCAGCCATCGACTCTGCAATAAGATCCTGTGGCATGAAGATTCTTGTCCTTTTCTCTTTATAATGGATGTTCTAAATCCATAGTGACCATCACCAACGCCAGATATAGTTGGATCTGGAATTTCATCAGGCATAACTAGAATAGAGAGGTTTAGTGGGGGTCCAGCAATTCAGCAATGGAACGACTCAAGAGTCTCTCCAGCTCAGTCCTCACACCTCTGGTCACGTCTACACCTCCTCTGGGTCCCTAGGTGAATGTAGCACATCTGAAAGGTTCTCAAGGTCTCTGTGCAGAGCCCCACGAGGCACTCAGCTGAAATCTATTTCCCCTGGAGAGCCGCCACGTGAGTCCATCTTCTCACCACCCCAGAGCCCAAGTTCCTCCTGCTGGTGAGGATGTGAGCCAACAGCTGGGGTGAAGCCCCTGGGCTGAAGGACTTGCGAGGGTTGCAGATGTTGAGGTCCATCTTGGACAAGATGGCGCCAGGCAGTGAGCCAAAGGGCACTGGATACCAAAATAAAGAAGTACCCAAAAAGGTTGCTTGCCTACTAGTTCCTTGGAGACTTATGACATGTTGATGCCAGGCTCTAGGATTGGCTATCTAATATCATGCAGTGTGTGGACAGCTTGTGATTCATATAGTGCTATGCTGACATTCCTCTGCATGCTCTCCTGTGTGAGAGAAAGCTTTGCTATAATTGGCTGATAAGCTAGGAGCCTGGGGGAGGAGAGAGGGAGAGGGTAGAAGAAGGGAGATAGTGGCAGAACAAAGGAGGCAGAAAAACAGGGAGGACGCAATAAATCTGGTCAACTAAAAATTGGTGGCGTCTCCTTTCTCCACGACGGTTCCGCTGGACGGAACAAGCAGAGGGTGTGCGTGCAACACCCCAGCACCCAGCACAGGCCAAGGGTCAGTGGGGCAGGGGCCGGAGGGGTGTCCGTCTCCACCGGTAAAGGAGCCCAGCCTCCCTGCAACCCTCCAGAGGCTGCTGCTGAGCAGAGTGCGGGTTATCTCCCCCTGAGTTCCCACCAGGCCTGTCTTCCTTGGTGCCCGTCCTATTTATAGTTTATTGAAAATGATGTATTCCTGGAAATATTTAAGGGCTAATTTCCTCTTGGCTAGAAGCACCTTCAAAGGTGATCCCAGTGTTTTAGCCAGCTTTTGTGTTGCTGTGACCAAAAGACACCACAGGAACAATTTAGAGGAGGAGAAATTGTTCTCACTCATGGTTTCAGAGTTTCATGATCAGCCAAGTCCATAGCTGCGAATCCCAGCTGAGGCAGAACATCAGGGCAGAGGGTGTGGTGGGGGACAGCAGCTCTGAACAGGGTGGCCAAGAAGCAGAGACAGCTCCACTCACCAGGAACAAAACAGAGATGCCAAAGGCACAGGCCCAGTGAGCCACCTCTCCACCACACCCCACAGGCCTGCAGTTACCACCGGTTAATCCCTGTCAGCGGGTTCCTCCACTGACCAGGTTACACCTCTGACCATCTAACTCTGCCCAAGCCTCCTGCACTCCACCTGGCCACGCTCTCCTGACATCCTTCAGTCTGCTCTCCGTAGCAGCCAGACTCCCATTTGGTTCTTTAAAAGTGATGATGTCACTCTGCTGCTCAACCCTTCCCACTGTTATTAGAAGAAAGCCCATGCTCTTTCCACCTCCTGGGAAGTCCTGAGGGGACGGCTGCAGACATCTTGAATTTCATTCTGTGTAGAACTTCCCAATGACATTACACAGACTCACTGGTCTTGTTCCTCAGTTTCTGAAATGTAATGAGCATGTTCCTCTCTCTGGACTCACACTGGACCAGGTCTTGTGGCCAGGAGGGACCTTTGTCCTGTAGTCTCCGTGTTCTTCGCTTGGCAGAATTTCACTGAAAAGTCACATTCACATCATGCAGATTCTTTTTCAAACTACAGATCACGATTCCTTACGAGTCACGATGCCAACCTAGCTAGTATTTGATGACGGAAGAGAGCCTTGGGCATGGGAATTATCCTCCCGGGCACATACATGCAGCCCTCCCCGCTGCCAGGCAGTCTTCCCGGTCCCCAAGGCCTCCCTTCCTGGGATGCCCTCCATTGCACACTTCTGCCATGGGCTGGGCAGGAGACCTGGCCTCCCGCCTGTGAGCTCCTGGCTGTGCTACGTCACAGCCTGGAGGACTCGTAGTCCCATAGGCAATCACATGGATCAGACATGGAGGGAACTTAAAACGCAGGAGGAAGGTGACCCTGCTTCAGCACCTGTGGTCTTCCCGCCATCCTCAGACCTGGGGACTTGGTTCTGTCCCAAGGGAGGCACATTCTGTTTTCTTCTCTGACCAGGTTAGCAGTGGCCAGCACCCCACAGGGCAGCATCTCAAAACCAAGCTCTGGTTCCTGGAGACCAGAAGGCCTGCCTTCAAATCTGCTTCTGCACTTACCAGCTGCTTAATCTAGGGACGTCGCTTTTGGCCTGAGTTTCCTCATGAACAGACCGAGAACAAGAGTCCTGTCCTGCTCCTACAGGCCGTTGATCTCATTTCTGATGTTCTTTTCCTATCCTCAAGGCTCAGCAACTCAGAAACCTTTCAGATCCAAGTTCCAGAGATGTGAAACAGGAATTCAAGCCAAAAGAGGAGAAAGGGGAAGGGTCGTGAGACCCCAGAAAGTCAGTCCACAGAAACCCCCCTCCCTCACCCTTTCCCTCTCCCTGGCTCGCTCACCTCTCGTGTAGACGTCCTTCCTCACAAAGGCACTTGCAAGCCCAAGAGGTTCAGGAGAGTGCTGGGAAGATTCTCCCTGAAGCTACCTTGATCAGGTGGCTGCTGTGCAGCAGCTGGGGTGGACGGACACACAGCACGATGACCGGATAGCCCAGGCTTCCACCCACCCACAGATCATGGTCTGAGAGTCAAGCAAGGATGGATCTGGAAAGGAAAATTGTCCAAATTTGAACTTTAAAAAAATTGTTTTTATTTTTACAGACTGCATTTTGATTCATTGTGCACAAAAGGGGTTCAATTTTTCATTTCTATGGTGGTACACGATGTAGAGTCATACCATTTGTGTGATCATACATGTACATAGGGTAATGCTGTCTATTTAATTCTACTATCTTTCCTTCCCCCACCCCTCCCACCCTATTTTACTCTATACCATCCAAAGTTCCTCCATTCTTCTCTTGCCCCCCCACTCCCTTCCCCCTTTATGTATCATCATCCACTTATCAGAGAAAATATTCGGTCTTTGGTTCTTTGGGCTTGGCCTATTTCACTTAGCATGATATTCTCAAATTACATCCATTTACCAGCAAATGCCATAATTTTATTCTTCTTTATGGCTGAGTAATATTCCATTGTGTATATATACCACAGTTTCTTTATCCATTCATCAACTGAAGGGCATCTTGGTTGGTTCCACAATCTAGCTATTGTGAATTGAGCAGCTATGAATATTGATATGGCTGAGTCACTGTGGTATGATGATTTTAAGTTCTTTGGGTATAAACTGAGGAGTGGGATAGCTGGGTCAAATGGTTGGTCCATTCCAAGTTTTTTGAGGAATCTCCATACTGCTTTCCAGAGTGGCTGCACCAATTTGCAACTCCACCAGCAATGTTTGAGTGCGCCTTTTCCCTATATCCATGCCAACACTTATTATTGCTTGTGTTCTTGATAATAGCCATTCTAATTGGAGTTAGATGAAATCTTAGGGTGGTTTTAATTTGCATTTCTCTAATTACTAGAGATGATGAGCACTTTTTCATATATTTGTTGATCACCTGTATATCTCTTACCCTGTACAAACCTCAACTCAAAATGGATCAAGGATCTAGAAATTAAACCTGAGACCCTTCACCAAACAGAAGAAAAAGTAGGCTCAAATCTCCATCATGTTGGCTTAGGACCAGACTTCCTGTACAAGACCCCCAGAGTGCAATAAATAAAAGTAAGAATCAATAAATGGGATGAATTCAAACTAAAAAGCTTTTTCTCAGCAAAGGAAACAATCAACAATGCAAAAAGAGAGTCTAGAGTGGGAGAAAATCTTTGCCACATGCACTTCAGACAGAGCACTCATCTTCAAAATTTATAAAGAACTTAAATAAGTACTTTATACCAAAAATACAAAGAACCCAATCAATAAATGGACTAAGGAACTGGGCAGATTTGAAATTTTAACAAGTGTGTGATCTGGTTGCTGTGGGAGTGCATCCCACTGAGGTTTCGATCTGCATCCCCCCAGTGACACGTGACACTGAGCAGGTTCCGGATCCACATGCCCACTTGCCATCTATCCATTCTGCTGCATCAGGTGTTTGTTATCAGGACTATAAATGCTGCCTTTTGAATCCACTTGTGCTGAGATGGCTGGGCCATCGGCTCGCAGCCTGGGAGGAAAGAGCTAAACAGACGTGGGTAAAAAGAGAGAGCGCATCCTCTGAGAAAGGCAAGGGCTTCTCTCCCAGCAGCTCCCTAATTGTTAGCCCTTTAAGATGAGCAGGATGTCCTGCCTGCGTGTCCTGCCTGTGGTGGTGACAACCAATGGGGACATGCTAAGGACAACAGAGTCTCCCTGCTACAGGCCTTGGTGCTCCCCCTGGGGAGGCAGACACTGCCCAGAGGGCCAGGACTCAGAAATGCAGGCCTTCAGACCCCCCGCAACTGAAGGGCTCAGCTCATCAGCACATTCTCTCTGGACCCTGAAGAAAGAGAGAGGAGACCCGAGACCCTTCACCAAATAGAAGAAAAAGTAGGCCCGAATCTTCACCACGTTGGCTTAGGAACAACGTAGAGTAGGAGGTGGCTTCCCTTGGGAGACGTCCAGGTGCCCGTCCAGCGCAGACAGTCTGTGAGCTTCCAGCCTTCCCATGCTGCTCCCTGAGGCAGCACCAAGGAGAGGGGCAGTGGGGCCCAGCCTGGTGGGCAGGGTCTGCACCACACTCCACTGTGCATTCAGGGAACTCCTTTTGCTGGTGAGCTGACCATGGCAACTTTCCGAAATACAAGTGTGTGCCATCAGCCCTTCCCTTGCAAGAGGCCACTGTCCAGCGGCATGGCCTGCAGCTCCTGGGTGTCAGCAGAGGCCCTCCTGTAACCTGGGCCTGCTCCTGACAGAAGATGCACCCCCCTCCTCTGCTTCCTCTCCCCTCCTCCTTCCCTCCTCTTCTTCCTTCTTCATCTCTTCCCTCTTATTTTAATGATATTCTAGAAATATTAACCTCTAGTAAATTTCCTTAAATATCGACAATGTGAAGGTCAAGTAAAAAACATGAAGATATCGTGTGGGTCCGTCACGGTGTGCCCTCATGCAGGCTGGCAGACTGCAGTCAGAGCCCTGTGATGCGACACACGCACACACTCACAGCTCCCAGGGTGACCACAGCTGCTGCCGCATCCACCCCAGGGCTCCCTGTGTGCGTGCTAGGTGCAGGCACCCTGGGCATGTTCACTGCGTGCCCTTAGCTGTGTCACCTCCACTTGGCAGCTGGGCCTTGAGAGGGATGGTGATTTGGCCAGGGTCACACAGCAGGCCTGTCTGTTACAGAGGCAGGGTCCACAGGGACTGTGCTCCTGTGTCTCCTCCCACTGTCTCTTACCTGGGACCACTTTCCCTCCTCTCCTGGGGACAGAAGAGTGTCATCTAAAGGGGACCCGATGTCTCCATTCAGGACTGGTGAGGGGCTGACGGACATCCCCTCAGGAGGGGCCACTCTCTTCTGCTCCTGCTTCACTCTGCCTGAGTGTGGGGACGGCTATGATGAGGTGGGTCTGGGCGCAGGCAGCCCACTGTGGCAGTGCCCCTGATGTGCTACCGTTACGGGAAAGCTGTTCTGGCCTGTGTTCTCCTGTGTTCAGAAATCCCATTCGACTCGACGTGCAAGCTGGCTCCCACTGTCCCCAAGGGCTGGAGGGATGGAACCTTCCATCTCCACCAGTGTTCCTACTGCCCATTCCCAGGCAGCCACTGACCACAGCAGAGGTCATTCACCTGACCAGGTGATCCTCAGTCTTCAGAGGAGTCCAGGACTTCTCCTGAGTTCTTTCTCCATCTCATGATTGGTCTCGGTGACAGGCTGAGCCAGATAGGGTGACAATAGGGGAGACTCCAGGTGTGGCTCAAGCAGCCACAGAGCCGAGATCTGTCATGGCTGACACCCTTGCCTGAGGCCATCAGGGTGTCCACCCCGGGTTGGGAATGCCAGTGGGCAGAGTGGAGCCCTGGGGCTCATCGCAGCAGAGCATGAACGGGGCCGGGAAGCCGACCTCGTCACAAAGAGACAAGCTCAAACTGTTCCAGCCTTGGTGTCACCTTGAAAAGTAATCTGGGGGGAGTTTGCTGATTGCTTCGACTTCGAGGGATTGATCTTGTAACGTTGCCCAATCTCGAGAATCTCTTTCTCAATGTCAGAACATGTATTGAACAGTGTCGCCCTTAGACAAAAAAGGGCGAACCTCTCGGGGGTGACGGCTGGTGACTTCCGCTTCCCAAGCCATGTGTCAATGGCACGGATGCTCATTAAGGTCAGTCTCACAGTCGACCTAGTTTTGCCTGAGTGTCCGTGCCCTGTGTGCACAGATTTAACACCGTCTGCAAATTCTCCCTGCTGACCTTGAACCCCGGTGCTCTGGTGTCCCCCTTCACTGCCTTGCTCATCCTCCCAGAGAAAGCCTGTCCTGCTCACCTGTACACACACACTCATGCATGCACACAGGTGTGCAAGGTATCAGGCTGAGCATGATCTGCTGCTCCCACAGCAGCCTAAGAAACGAAGTGGTCTGCCCTTGGCTTTCCTCAGTTGGCGGATGTCCCAGGTGAACAGAGAGAACTCCTGCTGATGACCACTGTCCTGTCCAGCAACTGTCCAGTCCATACTCCACCTGAGGTGCCCCAAAACAGTGGAAATGTCATTATTTTCCAGATTTGCAGTGGGGATAAAGTCTGCAGTGAGCACTCTGGGATACTCAGTTCTTCATCCCTGTTTGTTAAAACGTCTGAGGTCTAAAGACCCGGAGGTGGAAAGGCTGATCATAGGACACCACCTCTCACTACCAGGTTAGTCCAGCTATCACACTGCATGTCCCAGGGAACTGGATTGCATGTGGTCACCGTCACCAGACACCAGAAAAAACTGGAGACATTTAGCAACGTGGCACGTCACTCGCTCAGCAAGAACACTCCTTATTCACTTTTCCACTGCCAGGAACACCCCAGACACACCTTGAATTTGTCCAAGTGGAAAGACAGATGGTAGCAAGGGTGTAGAAGGAACTCTTGTGCCTTGTTATGGGAACTTTCAAAAGGAGCAGCCACTTTGACCGAAGTGTTTGACTGTCTCTCAAATGGTGCCAAGATTTACCAAACCAGCAGCTCCATGCCTAGGAGTCTGTCCAAGACACATGGAAACTCCATGCATGTGAACACTGGTGTGTGAAGGTACATGGCCTCATGATTCATCAAAACCCAAGGTGGATATGCTGAAACGTTCACCAACTAATGAATGAATCCAATACCTCTGATGTCACTAAAGCCCACAAACATACAGATCAATCAAAATCTTTAAAAATGTGAGTTATCCACACAATGAAATATTGTTCAGCCATGTAAAGGAATCGAGTACTGATGGCATTCTGCAACACAGATGAAGTTTGAAAACATTCAGTTTTGCAAAAAGAAGCCAGATGCCCGAGGATGGATAGTACATGGTTCCATTCACATGGAATGTTCATGGAAGGGAATTCTGGGTGCAGACAATAGGTTAGTGCCTGGCAAGGCCTGGAAAGGAAGCCAGGATGAATTGCAAATGTGCCCGTGAGATTTTTGTTACTTGAATGTGAAACTGGCCCAGAAGCAAGGTCCACCGTCCTCTAGGCTGGCCTCCAGCTATTCCAGCTGAAACCTCAAGTCAACCATCACCGTTCTTCTGGCTTCCTGGGAACTTTGAGTCCCCCCTGGCCAAGGCCCCACATCTCATAAAGCAGGAAAGCTCACCCCATTGCTCACTGTCCAGATGGAAGAATCAGGAGCTGAGGACAAGGTGGCCATTGCATGGTTTACAGAGCAGCAGTGGACATCCAGGACAGTCTGCATCCCTCATTTGAGCGGCATCCATAGGGAGGCAGGGAAGGGTGTGAGTGGGCAGAGCACACACCCAGGCCTGCCTGGAGCTCACCGGCTCCTCCTCGGGGCCCAGCCAAAGTCCCGGCACCTGGTGCACAGGTCTCAGCCAGAGACCATTGAGCCAACGGCTGAATGGTTGTTCCCTAAACTGACAGAGCAGCAGTGGTTTAAAGGCAGCCAAGGACTTCCAGTCCTACACGGTGGACCCACTGCAGGTCATACCCCTTATTCCCCTTATCAAGAGAGGACGGGAAAGAACAGGAAAGGGGAAGACCAGCCATACCAGATGACAACACTGAGGCCCTGGAGAGGGTCAGGGATCAGAAGGGAAAGACAGAGGACGAGGCTGGAGACAGCAGATGGAAGCAATGCAAAGTCAGGATGCCGCTGCCAAAGCAAATATGGCGGATTTTAAGGAATTAATGTAGCTAACAGAAACACAGGGTAAAGGACCCAGAAAGACAGCTAACTCCTGCATCCTTCAAAGGAGGAGGACTGTCACTGCTGACCAATCAAACCAAGGAATTTAAAACATGAACAGCAACAGCAGCAATTACGACCACGGCTCTGGAAATGGAATCGCTTTTGGCATAAACACCTGTCTGAACTTGCCCAAGATATTTCAAAAAACAATACCTATTGCAGTGGACTAAATCTCATCTGAAGGCCAGCGGTGTCAGTTTGGACCCTTACTCTCCTGTTGAATGTAAAAGAAAATAAATTTAGCACATTTTTATCACAAAGCCCACAGAACTAAGGTGCCTTTGAGTTCCTGAGCTGCCATGTGACTCACAAGGTGCTGGCATCTGGGGAAGCTGCAGCCAGGAGCCTGCCTGCATTCAGGTCCACCTGGGAGGCCAGGGTTGTTGGGAAAGAGCCAGAGAGACTGGAAAAAGCTGGGGAGAGAGAGTAGAGCGAGATCCAGCAAGACGCTCGGCAGGAGGGCCAGATGGAGCAGTGAGCACACCAGGAGCAGAGCCCACGCCACAGGCCAGGTGGACAGCAGTGAGGGCCAGGCCCTGAGGGACAGAGGAGCCAGCCACGTGTGGTCTCTCCATGCCCTGGGCCACAAGCCATCCTCGGAAAGGAAGGAGGCACGTTATATACTCCCACAGTTGACGTGAGGCCAGGAGCCATGATAGGCCAAGTACTGTGCGATTCACATGGAATGTCCAGGACTGGAAAATCCACAGACGGAGACGTTAGTGGCTGCCTGGGGCCAGGGTTAGTGATGGAAGGAGGGAGGGGAAGTAGAGGGCATTTCTTCTGGGATAATTAAGAGGTCGGGTTGAAGGCAGTAATGGTCTTACAATTCTGAATATGCTGAAAATCACTGCATCGCACCCTCGAAGTGGAAGGATCGATACACATATATTGTACACAATGAATTTGTGTGTGAAACAAATACGACCTTTCATCTGTCAGAAATGCGTAGTAGGAAAAAGAGCTCAGAGAAAATCTAAATGTATTCTTGCAAGTCGATTGTGATATGAGTCATTTTAAAAAGACTAAAATCAGGAATACAGTATGCAAAATGTGTCACAGTCTGGTGCCCAGGGCTGGCAGGCACGGTGACAGTGGGGTGCGTCTCCCAGCCAGTGCTGGGGGCATGACATTCTCCTGTCATGTATTTTGAATAGAATTTCTTTTCTTAAATCCTCCCTCTGTTTTTCAAGCCCAGAGACCCGAGATGCAGGAAAGTGAGAGTTTTCACTTACCACGCACTAAGCGTTTTCCTAATTCTATCTTCAAGTCTTCCAAACACCCATGTGTGGAATTGCAGGACTCCTTTCACCTTCTGCAGGTGAAGGGTCGAAGTCGGGTGGTCCTGGAGCAGGTTCTAGGCTGCACTGCTGGTACATGAAATCCCGGAATGTGAACTGAATGTACTGCATCATAACACCTCCAGAGAAAGTGAGGAGTGAAATAGACTCGCAGCAACATCCACCATCTGCATCTGGAGGAGCTGGAGCCAGTGGTGCTGAGGGCAAGAGGTACTCCTCTGCATTGCCAAACAGGCGGCCCAGACTTGGAGGAGAGAGGTCTCCAGAGCCAGCAAGGTCCTCTGACTCCAAGATGCAGGGGACAGTCACTCACCTGCTCACCCAGACGCAGGGATGTTGCTCATTTTGTCAACGAGAGCTTTCCTGCGTGTGAGCTGTGCAGTCTGCTAAAAGGACCCCTGAGCAGGGGTGTGAGATCCTGGTGGAGCAGGAGCCTCCTCCCACTCCTCCTCCCCGGGGCCCTCAGCACTTGTCACTCAACCAAGCTAAACAATTCCAGTCTAGGAGCTGCCCTGCATGTGGCCGCCAAGTTGCTGCCAAAGCGACCGTCAATATGAGTGGCACTGGCAGAACCTTTAAGCATTTGATAAGTCCCATTCTTGCCGCAGAAACGCAAGATTTCTAGTGGTGACTGATGAACACCAATTTCTCCCTGAACTTGTTTAGCTGGGTCAGTTTTTCCAATCTGTCTTAAGAAACGGCACATCAGCAAGGGTTTTCCTGAACAGACGCGGGTCATTTGAAGCAAATGCCTTTAGAGCTCATTTCTCCCCTTCCTTTATATTTTGCTGACTCTAGTCTGCTCTCTGGATCAATCCTTCTGTATTTCTGTATTTCCAAAAGTGCTCTAGGAAATGGCTTAACATCTAAGTGCTGTTCTCTGGTGGCTGCTGTAATAAGTTTCCTAAAGGTGCTTGTGGGTGTTGTGCGCTGTAATAACGGTCACTGTGGGGTAGTGATGTGCCCCAACCCCTCTCCCTAGAGTAAGTGCACGTAGTGGCATTTGCCAAATGCATGGCTTTACTTCTAGCCAACCAGGAGTGCTAGTTCTGGAACCAGACGGTGTATTCCCTGGGCATGCATTCTCCTTGGGATGAGCAGTGGCTTCTTGTAGCTCAGAGCAGGATGGACCAACCAGTTAAAACCACTTGCTCACAACAGAGCAGACAGGAGTTTGCAAAATATCTTTCTTAGTCTACTTTGCACAGAACCCCAACAGGTCCACTTGCCTCAAGTTTATTCCAGAAATAGCAGCCACAGAGCAAACTGGGATACAGCCTCAAGCAAATGCAGAGAGACTTGCATTGGGACACAGATCTGCAAAATCCTATGACAGGAGCTTAATCAACAGTAATCAACAGTAACTTTTAAAGATTTAGGAAGCTGTTTCTTAGTCTGCTAAGCAGGAAGTAATGCAACTGTTACCACTAATCATTAGGGAAATACATTAACCACTGAGACTCATTTCAGGGCTCAATGGAAACTTGAAAGGTGTAGGACGTGTGCTAATCCCATCATACCACCCGAATCCAAGGGACCAAGTCTGCCATGTCCCTGTAATCTGCCCCACTCAGCACTCAAGGCAGACATTGCTCATCGGTCACAGCCCTCTGCTCAGCAAAGGCCAAATTTATCTTCAGAATCCCTTTTATCCTAGTTTTCATATGATGACTGCAGCACTTAGATTAGGTATTAAATGTATTTTTCACCCTCAAACCAGAGTAGACTTTAAAGACTGCAATGAGAAAGGAAAGTTGGAAATGTGACAATCTTAAAGTTCAACCAAAGAAAGTCTAAATGCCCAAGGCTAAGGATCCACAGCCTGGAATGATATTCAAAACTTTCAAAAATAATGATGAGAAATCAGGTTTGGTGGAACATGCTGTCATCCCAGTGATTTGGGAGGCTGAAGTGGGAGGATAGCAAGTTCAAGGCCTGCCTCACCAACTTAGTGAGAGCCTAAGCAAATTAGTGAGATCCTGTCTCAAAATTAAAAGAAAAAAGGACTGGACTGTGTCTCAGTGATTAACAAACAACAAAACAATAACCACATATGAAGAGGAACTCCTGTGCTGTGTTGAAAAGTTCTCCAAGGCACACTGCTGGATACACAAATAATGCATACAGCAGGATGCCACACCCCAATTAAAAATAATGTCCATGTATTTTCTACATGTACATGTATAATGTAAATAAATGGATAACATATTTGGATTAAAATGCCAGAATGTTAACATAAGTTAATTTTACAATTTTTTTTGGTGAACATACTTCCATAAAAGTGGAAAAATGTGCGTGAAGGAAATTTTTTTTGCTTTACATATCTATTTTGCAAACATTTGTGCGAGGTAGCTGGCAGCCCTCCATAGCTTGAAAAAGTGAAGAAATACCAATGTTGAGGAAAACACAACAGTGGGACATGGTGTCAAGGTGTGTGGAACTTAAATTAATCTAAGTGGATTAATCCCCTTTCACAGCCTTTCAGCAATATTGCATATTAAATGTTTATCTGCTTACAGAACGAAGTCGAAACTCATTAGTCCCTGCAAGAAACAGGATTACACTCAAAACAGCTTAGCTGAAATGAAAAGGGAATTATTTACCCATGTGAAAAAAATAAAAGAAGGGTATTTCAGCACCCTAGTGCCAGGACTAGCAGCAGGGGACCAGGGAGGGGCAGAAATGGTTTCCTCTGACCCCAGCGAGGGCTGGGACACTTGGTGACGGGCGGGCAGGAGCTGCAGCTGTCTAGAGATGACAGAAACAGGGTCAGAAGAGACAGGAGGTGGGCAATGAGCCCCTCCCCCTCCCCCTCCCCCTCACAGCCTGGACCCCTGGATGCTGCTCAGGCTGAGCCCTTCACACAGCCGTCAGGAAGGGAACCCAGGAGGCAGGTGTGGACCAGGCCCACCATTGCAGAGCAGGGGGATAGCATGTTGGGGAAGTGACCGGCCTTCAGGAAACTTCTTTCTGACCTTGAACCTCCTTTCCAGTGGCGCCTCCTCCAATGTCATTTCAAATCCCATAAACGTGAGCAAATGCACCCACACAGACAGATTGCTGGTGAGAGTGCAAATAAGTGTGAGCTTGGTGGAGGAGAAAGTGACATAAGCCATTTGTGCTGGCCATGGCCTTAAGGGCCAAATATCCTCAGCTTCAAACAAAAACCCAAAAAAGAAAAGGGAAAGAAAGCAAGCAAGTGAGCAAAGAAAAAAATGCCCTGAAAACCCTCCCATTAATAAGTTTGTTCTTCACAAAAAACATCTCTGCTCTGTGCTCATCCTCCAAGGGGAGGTCTAGATGCGATGTCAATCGATCCTCCAGATCCAGAAGATAGCACCCACTGGATCTCAGATCCCGCCCCCCAGTGAAGGGGAAACCTTGGTTTAGGGCATGTGGTCGGAAGAACTCAATGTCCAAAGGGACCTTGGTAAGTTGCTTCCAAATCAGGGGGAAGATGGCGCTGGGGTGCTGGACCCTGCCATGTTGTCTTGCTCAGGATGTACTCCTCATGAGAAGGCTGCCTGAGGAGTTTCCTTCCTGAGTTGTCTTCAGAGTTCACACCTCACTTTTCTAGAAGTAGCCTCCCAAGAATAGACTCCGAGATGTTGGCATCCCTTCTCCATCTATCCTATGGATCTTCCTACTCTGAGGAAGTCGGACCAGCCACAGCAGCTGAGCCACCGAGAGTCACTGAATGGCTGTCAAGGAGCCAATCAGAAGCTTCGGCATGGAGAGTCATAAAGACTGATGAGTCAAATTAAGGACAGAATGTTAGTAAGTGGTCCTAGGAACAACTTCCTCTCAAGTCTCCTGAACCACTCCTGGCTTTTCCCTTATGATGCCCAGCTATTCCATATAACCTTGGGTCTCATGAGCTAGTCTAGAATGCTGAATGTTCATTTGTTGCAGGTAGTAGTTTTGACTGGGTTCAGTTCTACTCAAGGATTCAGGTCCTGTCTATTCCAGAGTAGATATTTTATCCCAAACCCCCAATAAACATAAAACCATGAGAACAAATATTGACACTTTTATTTAAAAGATTAAAATCCAGAGCATTCACAGGATTATGTTTCAGCTTTCCACCATTGCTCAAAAGTTTGTCTCAGAAAAAAAAAAAAACAAATTCAGGTTCTAGAATACATCAGTGTGTATTTACATCTACGTATGAATATATATGCATAAGTATATATGAATTTTACTGATAATAAATGATGATGAATCAGGTGAAGCAAAGTATTACCTACTTACCTGAACAATTCTTCAGAATTCTCATCAAGGAAGAGAGTGAATTCAGTGAGAAAGTGAGAATAAACACCATACATTAAAATAATCACATTATTTAATTATGCTTTCCTTATTTTTCTCCTGACTTTTTTTTTTAAGTTAAGAGGACATGGATCAATTTTTTTATATTTAAAAATATTTTATAATAAAATAATAATAATAATAATAATAATAATAATAATAATAATTCAGCCACCTCTAAATGATAGTCATATACGTGTATACATACATATATATGTATTTCTGAAATGAAGGATACAGATTCAAGTTCAATTCAAAACTTGATGAGAAATATGGAGTTGAGTACTTCATGACATAAATTATCATTTGTATTGGTTGAAGAGAGACTGCTTCTGATCAGATGGTAGTAAATTAGGATGGGATACCTTTCTGTACCTGCATGCAAGTGAGAAGGCATTCTCTTCTCAAATACACTCGGCACTCTGTATATTAAACTCCCATCCACCCAAAACTATAAATCTGGGTGAAGACTAGGATTACATTTTAGCACACTCCAGAGAAAGTACTTCCAAATCCTAAGATGGCTCAGGTAGTTAGGCTACAGTAAGCCCGTGATATTCCCCTGCGGATAGGAAGGAGGAAAAGGAAAATCCATCCTCCGAATAATCTGGTATTTGCCAAATATCTCAAAATTGCTAGATAAGATAACTTGTGAAGCGAAATGCTGACTTCGGAATTTATCTAAAAGAATGGTCTTCTGTGTGTTACTCATTTCCTACTGCTATGGAGGCATTTTCTGAGTTTTCTCGGTTTTCCATTAAAACAAAAATATTAGTCTGAGAGTGAACATTAAGCTTGTCACCTAATACTTTTGAATCACATAAGCAAAATAGACAAGAGTCAATGTGATAGACCATATTCTTTTTCAGTTACTTCAGAAAACACCTTTTGAATTAAATTAAGTTTGCTTCTTGAATTTTTATTGTCTTGACAATTTCATTTAACAAGAAAATAAACTTATTTCACTTTTACTGGGCAGGATTCTGCAATCTATGGTCAATCCATGGTCAGGCCATCTGCTAATTCAGCACATTACTCTTTCACTGCTTGAAATATTGGCTAATCATCAAGTATAGGAATTCAAATAAGCAAAGAGTATGGTGTGCCCCCAAAACCTGAAAGACAGCATTCATTGGCAACTGTCTGTTTCCCTTTCTATTTTCTCTGATCATTTATTAGCCCTGGTGTCTATTAGCTTTTTGTTTAATCTGAGCTCAGCAGAAAATGATTGGATGATCAGATTACCCTGATGCTGATATTTGGGCAAGAAGTTCTGTTCCTTGGGAAGGCTGCCACATGGCAACTTTTTTTTTTGTATTTTTTAATTTGTGTATTATAATTATATATAATCCTGGAGTTTGTTGTTACATACCTGTACATGCACATCATACAACACTATGATCTGGCCAATATCATTCCTCACTCTCTCCCCTATTCCTCCACTTCTCTCCCCGCTTGTCCCTTTCCTCTAACCTACTGACCTTTCTTCAGTTTTCACAAGATCGTCTGACAGATTTCTTATCCTTTTTTCTCTCTAGTTTCCACACATGAGAGAAAACACATGACTCTTGACTTTCTGAGTCTGGCTTATTTCATTTAACGTAACGTTCTTGAGTTTCATCCATTTTCCTGCAAATGACATAATTTCATTCTCCTTTGTGTCTGAATAAAACTCTTTTGTGTATTAGTACCATGTTTCCTTTAGCCATTCATCCATTGATAGACACTGGGCTGGTTCCACAGTTTGGCTATTGTGAATTGTGCTGTTGTAAACATAGGTATGCATGTATCACTATAGTATGATGACTTTGATTCTTTAGTATAAATACTGAGGAACACTATAACTGGGTCAGAAGGCAATATTATCCTTACTCTTTTCAAGAGCCTCCATAAGGATTCCACAGTGGTTGTACTAGTTTACAATCCTACCAACAGTGTAAAAGTGTTCTTTTTTCTCCATATCCAACCCATCACTCAGTATTGCTTGTAATATTGTTGGCTGCCAATATAACGAGGCTGAGAGGAAATCTCAGTGTAGTGTTGATTTAAATTTTCCTAATTGCTGAAGAAAATGGATACTTTTTAATATATTTGCATTTCTTCTTTTAAAAAGTGTGTTTAGTTCATTTGTTCATTTATTAATTGGGTATTCACTTTAATGTATTTTTTTAGTTCTTTATATTCTGAATATTAATCTTCTATGGAAAAGTAGCTAGCAAAGATTTTTTTTCCCATTTTGTAGGTTCACATTTCACACACTCCTAGGTCTTTTTACATTTGCAGTTAACTTTTGTGCAGGGTGAGAAATAAGGGTCTAGTCTCATTCTTCTACACAGGGACAACAGGGTTTATCAACACCATTTGTTTAAAAGACTGTTTTCTCCAATATATGCTTTGGCACCATTGTCAAGGATCAGGTGAGTCTGTGTGTAGTTTTCTCTGTCTCTTCTACTCTATTCGTTGGCCTATGTGTCTGTTTTAATGGCCATGCCATGCAGTTCTTGTTAGTATAACTCTGTATAATAATTTGAAATCAGGTATTGTGATACCTTCAGCATTACGTTTTTGGCTTAGAATTTCTTTGGCTATCCTGGGACTTTTATTCTTCCAAATGAATGTCAGGACTCTTTCAAATTCTGTGAATATTGTCATTGGCATTTTAATGTAGACTACATTAAAATTTACAGTGACTTTGGTAGTATGGTCATTTAAAAAATATTAAGTCTTCCTATAGATGAACATAGTAGGGGGCTCTCCATCTTATTGTGTCTTCCTTAATTTTTACTTCAGTGTTCAGTAATTTTTTTTCAGAGGTCTTTAGGCTGCTTGATTAGATTTATTCCTTTGGGCTTTTTGGCATTTATTCCTAGATGTTATGGTAAATGGGATTGTTTTCCTCATTTCTTTCTCAACATATTTATTTTCAGTGCATAAGAAAGCTATTGATTTTTGTTTGTTGATTTGTAACCTGCTACTTTGCTGAATTGGTTTATTAGGTCTATCAGTCTTCTTGTGGAATTTTGAACTTTCTAGTATATGATCATATTTGCAAACAGTGATAATTTAACTACTTACTTTCCTATACCTATCCTTTTTGTTTCCGTTCCATGACTAATTGCTCTGACTTTGAGTAGTGTTTCTTCTATGTAATTACATGCCACCATCATTTAAGGCATTTATTATTTACTACCATTATGTTGTCTTATTAGATTGTTCTGTTAATCAGTATGAAGTACCTTTCTTTTTCTCTGCTGATTAATTTTGACTTGATATCTTCTTTGTTGGATATGAGAGGAGTAGCTACTCCTATTTTGAGAGTCCATTTGCATGGTATATCAAGTTCCATGTTTTCACTCTCAGTCTGTGAGTGACTTTACCTGTAGGATAAATCTCTTTTAAAGAACATATAGTTGGTTCTTGTTTTTAAATCTATTCTGCCAATTTAAGTGTTTTAATTGGAGATTTGAGTCCATTTATATAAAGTGCTGTAATATTCATTAATTTCTGACATTTTGATTGATTTCCAAGGTTTAGTTTAGTCCACTTTCTCTTTTGCTCAGTTACTCTTCAAATGAGATATGTCCCTTTGTGAGCTCTGGACTTGTCTTCTAGTTCGTCTCAGTGTAGTATTTCTTTAAGTTATTTCTATAGTGCTGGCTTAATAGTCAGAAATCTGATTTCTCACTACCTTCACGTTTTTATTTTTTTTTCCAATTTTGAAATATAAATTTCCCAGATATAGAAATTTTGGTGACAATATTTTTAAGCTTTGTAACACATCATTTCAAGCTCTCCTGGAATTTAAAGTTTGTTTTGACAAAGCAAAAGTGATTCTGATTGGTTTGTTTCTAAATATTTCTTGATGTTTTTCTCTTTAAAATTTCCATATTTTTTCTCAACCTTAATTATAATGTGTTTGGATAAGTTCTTTTCTACTTGTGGTTCTGAATGTTCCTGTATCCAGAAATCCATCTCATTCTCAAGGTTTGGAAAATATCATTATTATTTCCTTAAAGAGGTTATTCTTGTGATTAGCCTGCATCTCACCAACACCTTTAATACCAACAGTTCTTAAATTTTGTCTCTTAATATAGTGCCAAATTTCTCGTATATTCTGGTCATTGTTACTTAGGTTCTTTAATTTTTTTTGATGTTCAAGTCTAGCCATTTTGTCTTCCAGCTCAAGATTCTGTCTTCAGCACGGTCTATTCTGTTAAAGAGAATTTCAACTGAATATTTTATTCAATTTACTATGTTTTTTATTTCTCAAGATTTCTGTTTGGTACTTTTTTCAATATCTCTATTTTCTTATTTAGTTTCTCATTCATATCCAGTACTGATTTTCTTAATTTATTCAGTTGTATCTATGTTCTCTTGAATTGCATTATTATTTTTATAATCATTCTTTTGAACTTTTTATCTGGTGTTTCATTGACATCATTGTCTTTGGAGTCAATTAGTGGTAAGTTATGAATTTTAGGGAGTTGTATGTTTCCTTCTTTTTTCATGTTTCTTGCATTCCTGCATTTGGCTTTATGTACCTGTTGTATGATTTTCTCTTTCATTCTTACATGTGGGACTTCATAGGTTACAACCTTCTCTAGTCAAAGTGTTCTGATATGAGGTTGTTCTAAATTTTTCAAAATATTTCCAACTGACTTTTGTAGTGTATTTTCCCAATAGTTCTTTGGTGCTGATGAGTGTATTTTGATACAGTATATAGTGTTCCAGATCTTGAGAATTCCAGTTTTCTAGGTCTCAGTTGAGTGGTGTCTTCTTTGTAGATGCTGCAATTGTGTCACTATAATCATGTGGCATATACGAGGCACACCCTCTGTGACTTCCCTTCTTCACTTACCAACTGTGTGTTCTAATACCATCTGAGAGTTATTTAGATTTTGACTATTTATAAGTTTTGCACCCACAGCCTTTGTGCTAATTCTTTCTGATTTTGCTGTAGGAATGGATGTCCATGAATGAGACCTGAGGGTTCCCATAGCTGTTCCTGCCTAGGGACTTCTCATTTGTTTGGGGTTTCATCTATTTTATTCTTCATGTTGGAGTATTATTGAAGATGAGTATGATCAGTTTGTGTGGGAAGCAAGGTGCACTGTCCCTTGTCTTGGTTTAGCTTGGCAGCAGAATCTCTACCCTGTGAGCTTTTAGTGTCCTTGTAGATACTCAGCACCTCATTTAAAAAAAAAGAAAAATAAGCAAATACAACAACAGATGCAAATGCTATACAGCATTGCAATAAATACCCGGTGCCTATTATGACATCTACACCACATAGTAATACAAAAATAGAAATTGTGGGGTCCACGACTTCCAACAGGAAAAACAATAAATAGCCATGAACATGATCTAGCAGTAAAGTAAGCAGCAGGTGTTCACTCTGCCACTTACAGTGCTAATAACTGTAATAACACAAATGGTGGAGACAGGAGTTATGTAAGCCAAATCGTTCTAGAAGATGGTAAAATACAGTTCATTAAAAAAAAAGAGAGAATGTGTTAGCAAGGTCAAGGAAAGTTTCTAATGTTCAAAATGTCAACATAGAGAAGAGAGAATAGATGTAGTAAGGGATGACTATAACTAAAAGGAGAAAAATAAAGTAAAGGGAGAGAGAGAATTTGGTTATTAGAGGGAGAAAAACAAAAGAAATAAAGAAAATCCAAACCAAACTAAAATAAACAACAACAAAAACCCCTAATCCTCAAAAGACAAGGCAAAAAAACCCCACAATCATTTAAAAATGTTAAAAATGGAAAGAAAGAAAAAAGTGTGTGTGTGTGTGTGTGTGTGTGTGTGTGTGTGTATCCACAATTCTTAATGAAATCTTAAAGAATTTTCTCCACTGAGGTGGTCAAAACTGTCAATGAGGATGGATGGTCACTACCTATGTCTGACAGTCATTTCCATTTCCATTTGGCTATGTACCCCTTAGACAGAACAAGGACTGGGGGTTGTTAGACCCTTCCCCTTTTGGTGTGACTCACTGAGCTACAAGTTCACTGGCCTAAAACTGAAGCTGGATGAAATAGTTCTCAGCTTCCCTTCTCACCAGTATAAATTAGGACAGATTGGGAGGTAGCATCAACTGGGGTTTTGTCCTGACGGACCAGATGGATGCACTCCCAAGGTGGGGTTGTTGTGGAGTTCTAAGTGGGGTGTTCTGGTGACTGGGGTTTTTGTTGGGTGGTCCCTAGAGATATTAGATCAACACACTTCCAGGTCCCAGTCGATGCCAATTTCTGCTAGGAGTCTGGATCTCAGGAGCCTCCACAGAATTCTGCACCAAGAGCAGGGGAGTCAACTCTCCACAGGTCTCTCCCACTCTGCTGCCCACAAATATGACCTTAATAGACTTAGAGCCAGAAAGTATTCACACCCACCTGTTCAGCTCCCTGACTGTAATTTGCTATTCCCTTGAGCCACCAGACTCAAAGATAAAGTGAGCTTCAACCATCTTCATATCTCTGACTTGAATCCCTGTGGGTACAATCTTCTCTGTGCCTGATTCACTCATGTTCTGTACCTAGGTCACATGCTAGGCACTTGCCAGGACAGAATGGCAATGTTTCCTAAGACCTCCTGACTCCCACTGCAGCAAGCTGCAGGATGGCCTCCTCAAGATGGCTCTGTCCTTTGCTCTCCACTTGCCAGATGAGAAACAGAGCAATTTTCAAACAACTCATCACTGTGCAGCCACAGGATCAACTATGTTCAGACTGCTTTTCTGTTCTCAGTCTTTGCTTGTCAAATCTGTCCACTGTGTTTCTCTGTGTTCCCTCACCCCTCTGGGTTAAAACAGCACCAGGTCCACTGCTGAAACATCTTACTTACTTCAGTGTACACTTTCCTGTCCTTTGTTTGAGGCACACAAATATCTGAGTCTCTAAGAGGGTCTGACTGACCAGTATTGGTTTTGGTAAATTTCCTCTTTCATTTTTCTCACTGAGAAGCATCCCTCTTGCTGATTGAATCCCGAGTCACTGAGCAACTGGACCTGCCTAGCCATCCTCTACCCCACCATCTTGAATCATCTTAGATCAGATCTTATGATGTTATATGATACACAGGGAGACAGATGGACAGATAGATGAAACCAGGTACATCAGAAGGATGTTATTTTTACAAAATGAAAATAGTGCTCCATTTTTAAAGCTCATTCTATAACTATGAATATGTTGAAAGACATAAGTATTGTCTCTACAGTGTTGATTACCCCAGTCCTTGAGCCACCCGTGCATCTCCGACTCAGCCTCATCTTAGCATAGTGCAATAGACTGTGATGATGCTGGTTTTAATAAACAAGAAGAATTGGTTGAGCACCAACCATATGTCGAATATGTGTCTAGACTCAGATAATGCAGCAGTGAGCAAAGTAAAATTCTTGCATTCAGAATTTTATCCTCCTTTGGAGTAAGACAGACCACAGTCAAATCAATGTGTAACCTGCCAACTGGCAATAAATTCAAGAAATACGAATAAATTAGCATAAGGGAGGAGAGAGCAAGGACAAGGATTGTTATTCTAGGTAAGGCAGTCAGGTAAGTTGATTATTCCTAATATGAAAATCTGAAATCTAAAAATGATACAAAAGCCAAAACATTTTGAACACTGACATGACACTACAAGTTGAAATCCCACTCTTGACTTGAAGTGATGACTTGCACTAGCAATTAGAGAAATGCAAATTAAACTACACTGAGACTCCATCTCCCTTCAGTCAGAATGGCAATTATCAACAATAAAAGTAACAGTAAATGTTGTTGAGGATGTGGGAGAAAGGCACACTCATGCCTTGTTGGTGGGTCTGCAAATTGGTGCGATCACTATGGAAAGCAGTATGGAGATTGCTTAGAAAACTTGGAATGGAACGATCATTTGATCCAGTTATCCCATTCCTTGATCTATATGCAAAGGACTTAAAATCGGCATACTCCAGAGACACAGTCATAGCAATGTTTACATCAGCTCAACTTACAATAACCAAGCTATGGAAACAACCTGGGCGTCCTTCAACAGATGAATGGATAAAGAGGATGAATGTGGTACATATACACATTGGAATATTACTCAGCCTTAAAGAAGAATGAAATTATGACATTTATTGGTAAATGGATGGAACTGGAGGCTATCAGGCTAAGTGAAATAAGCCAATCTCCAAAAACCAAAGGCAAGATGTTCTCTATGATATGTGGATGCTACCACCAAACAAGGGAGGGTGAGGAGGGGAAGAATAGAAGTCTATTGGATTAGACAAAGCAGAATGAAGGGAAGGGAGAGGAAGGGGAATTAGGAAGGACAGTAGAATTAATCAGATATAAGTTTCCTAGCCTTGTATTTGAATATGAGACCAGGGTAACTCACATCATGTACAACCACAAAAACAGGATCCTAATTAAAGTAAGTTATGCTGTATATATGTACAATTTGCCAAAAATACATTCTATTGTCATATATAACTAAAAAGAACAAATAAAAATTATTAAAAATAATACATAAAAATTACTATCAGGCTAGTGTAGAGAGTACACATGAAACATAACTAGATTTAGTGTTCAAACTTTGATCCTACCCACAAATTATCTCATTATATTTATGCAAATATTCCAATATTTTAAAAAAGGATTTGAAGTCTGAAATACAAGTAGTTCAGGTGAGAGACAGTCAACCTATAAAGCTTGTTTAAAAAACTAAATACCACAATGATCATATACTTTAAAAAAAAAACAACCCTCAAGTATTAACTATTAACTGCCTGGGTTAACTATGTGGTACTTAAATTTTCAACTGAACAGTGATCTTATTTTAGATTCATAACTTGCAAAGACAAGTATGATTTTAGGATTGTGGCAAAATTTGGAAACTCCTCCAACAAGCTTCTTTGGCCCATGAGCTATAATAGAAAAAGTACTTTACCATAAACTAGCAACGGTCAGGATCATCCAGTGAGGTGAAACCAATATGGGGGTCATGGTGCTGCCGAAGCATTTTTTTGAATCATGGAACTGTAGTGAAGGAGGCTCATCTGCCAGCACTGGTTCTAGAGTGACCATTCAGTCTCCCACTCTCTTGCTAACTATCAAGGGGTACGCTAAGTTGGGCTGGGGGATTTCCATTGATTGATCCACGCTCAGATGCTAGCTGGACCCATCGTGGCCTAACTTACTCCTTCCGCATCAGAGCCTGCTCTGTTCTCGTGACCTGTATCAATACCAATGTTACCAACACTGAGTATTAGTGTTGAGGGCTTTCATCTCCATACCCTGCAGAAAACCCTAAATGAATGATGAAATCTAAATCAGACAAGTAAATCCAGGCAATTGTTGGTGCTGGGAGGGTTCCCAGATTCAGGTCGACAATGAGGTAGGAGAAGCAGGGTTTTCTAATTCCTCTGTGATTTCAAATCAACTGGCAGGTCACACCGAGACACTGGCCAGGAGAAGGGGTGTGTTAGGTTGGGAACAGCAGAAACGAACCTCAGGCATCTGGGGGAGGAGAAGGTCACATGCACAATTAATGACCAGCATTGAATTGATGGCCAGTTAGTTTGATGAGCACAGACTAGACCTAGCCCAGCCAATGACAGTAGCAAACCTGGGAAACCACTTGTGAGGAACGGGTCTGAAATGACCACAGCAGACGTCCTGAAAGGTATGCCGAAGATGGTTTAGGAAGTAAACACATCCCCAGCTCAGGGGACGCTCTGCTTTTCCTCTACCTGGGAGGGATTCGCTTCAAGATTTCTACAACTGAATTTTCCTCATTACTCAAATTGCAACTTGAAAGTTGCCATCCTAACAGACTTTTCTCCCAAACCACTGCCACCAGGCTACCTGGACAATCTTACCCCGTTGTGTTTGCATTGTCAATTTATCTCTCTTTTATTTTATTATTTGATTTATTCATCAGCATGTTTGTCAACTTTTCCACTGGATTATAATCTCCTAGAGATTAGGAATCTTGTCTACTTCCATGTGTTGCTGGTTTTCTAAGACCTATGACAGTTTTGTCACATACTAGATACTAAAAAAGTGAATGATCTACTTGTTTGATAGATAAAGAGGCTGAAACTGCACACCTCGGTTAGGGTCCTGCAACCCTAGAGGAAAGACTCCAAGACTCGGAGTTAAGATCCTTGACTCCTGCTGAGTTTGTCTTTCCAGGTCCTGGTGAAACAACTCAGAATATTCAGAGGTATAATAGTGAGTGTCATTTTGAAAGCTAATGTTTTGAAGACACACGAATATGAGAAGAAAATATCATTACTTTTGTTTGTGCAGTCAAGGTTTGTCACCTGGAAAAGTCATTAGGACCTTCCCAAAGCACAGATATTTCACCTCCAGAAGGATAGTTGGAAAAGCTTTTCTGCCTTGTATAAAAAAAAATTTAAAAAGTAATTTAGAATGTGGTTTGTAACACAAAGGCATTTCACAGTATTGCAATGATGGTTAGTAAATCTCATTAATGAGATGTACTAACTTGGAAATTACCACAATTCTATTTCACAGTAAAACTATTATTATTAAGTCAGAGCATGTTGGCGTTAGTTAGGAAAATAATCACGCTCTGCTCTTGAGGGCATTGCTAATTTGGCACATTGAGTTGATACTCTGGCAGCCTTCTCTGGAACTGAATTTGATGATCCTATGTCCTTGGTCACTCTCAGGACAACTGATGGCCTTATACAAAAACAGTGTGCTTTGCAACACTGTCTGGCAACAGAGGGTAACACAGCAAACCCACATCAGACCTGAACTCACTGTAAAGACAACAATATGATGCCATTAATTCAACAGAGAGGAGGAACTCTCACACTCCAGCCTCAGAGGGGCACACAGGCCCCACACTGCAGAGCTTATTCAATACACGTGTCATGAAGAATCAAGACACAGGCTGAAATCCACAACATCAAACTGTGATACCTGAGAGCATTAAAAAGATGGTCTTCTCCAAAATTTAAGACAGATCGAATACACACAATGGACGCCAACTAGCTCCTTTCCAACTATCCATTAAAGAGAAAGAGTCCTGGCCGGGACATGGGACTCCTGGAACAGTCAAAAGACAGTTCAGACTCAGACAGCCCCCACCTCTGGTTCTGCTTCTGCCCAGGGTTCACTGTGGTCCTGTGTCCTGGGAGGTGACCTCTGGGGAAAAGAAGGAGGCAGAGGGTATCTGATTGATATGACTGAAAGGTTGTCTGACTGGGACAACTTTTCAGGAAATGCATATTAAGAGCATATTATCTGGAACCAAAGGGGACAGAAAGAAATGGGCTTGCATTCACCATCCCTTCTAATTATGTCCCTGTAACAAAGCCAAGTTTAAGTTAGGTTGTGACTGGAAATCTCCTTTCCCAACAAGTGAGGCTCCACGCCAAGGGAGCAGGTCTCTCTGGTATGCTCCCCCAGGTGCTCCCATGGGTTCCCTGAGACTGCACACCCACAGCTGGAGAAGTGAAATGGGGGGTGCTCCGAGGGAAGGCAGGCATTGCTGTAATCCATCAGAGAGACCTCATTCATGAAACCTGAGAGGAAGCGGGAGTCTCAAGAGCTCATCACACTGGGAACACACCCCCCTACCACGGATTCTCGTGATCCCAGTATTGAAGTGGAATCAGACTCCAATGTGAGATTTCCTGTCAGTTCCATGAGCACCAGTACACTATGATCATGTGTCTCCCAAATGCTCTCCTACGAACAAGATCCTGCTTCTTTCTGAAGTAGATGTGCCTTAACTGTCTAGGTCAGGAGACGGTGGACAGAATCGTGAATAAGCTGCTTTACTTAGCCATGGCCCTGGTCGATCACCCTTTGCCATGCTTACTGTTTAGGAGTTCCGCTCTTGTCTGACTCTCTTTTACAGGTGAGCATGACACTCGTGATGTCACGGCATATTATTTCGGGCATCACAGAAAGCAATAGGCTTTCTGGTGGGAAAGTCAACCCAGAAACACGAATTCTACTCCTCACCTTTGCTAGTTAGCACATTAAAAAAGGACCTGGAGTCTTGGCAAGAAGATGGAAGTTGGACAAAAGGGATCATCAGCATTCTCGTGTACCTGATTTGCAGGGTGCATGGTGTATGGCAAGATAGTCCATGCTTTCTTGCAGAGAAAGAACTTGCAGTTGATGCTGGGGAGGTAGCTCAAGTGGCACATCTCCTGCCTAGCACACACAAGGTCTGAGTTCCCTCCCTGGCATCGTAAAAACCAAGTGCAGTTGTATTGGTGATAATCACATTGAATGAGTTCTCTATATGGCCATAACTTCTTCATCTCCCTGGACTGTTGCTAGACTTAACATAAGTTTTCCAGTAACTCCTCATCCATCCCAAGTTCAGTGAATACCCAGGCGAAGCGGTGCCTGCTCACCCTTCAGTTCTGAGTTCACCATGGACTCTCCAGGAAAAGCATTACCATCTTCCAAACCATGTCAGCTTTCTGCTGCTGTTTTCTGGTCATCTCTTCTTACACATCACTGTCCATTTCACCATAGCTTTATATTGAAATAATTTCAGATGAACAGAAAAGCAGTAGGAGTAAACGGCTCCCTCACTGGTCTCCACGGATGCTGACCTCCCGGGCAGCGGTGACCCAACAGTCAAAAGCAGGAATCAGCACTGTTATGTCATGAGAAGTTGCCAGCCAGTGGGATTCCACTACTAATGATTTTGATGGCTGCAGAATTCCATTAGGCATCTAGCTGTCTCTTCTAAGACTCCTCGGATCTGTGACAGTTCCTTATTTTTTACGTCTTTAACAAACTTGACGTGTTTCAGCAACACTTTTCGATTATTTCATAGAATGACCTTTCTCCACTGGCATTGTCCCATGAGTAGCTTGGAGTAACACATTGCTAGTAAGAATGCCACAGAGGGAGGCAGGGTCCTGTCATACCTGGGGGAATGTGGTTCTGACAAACCTTGTTCCTATAGTGAAGGAAAGTCTTCAGACTTTGGCCACCATCAAATTACTGTTTTTTTCCCCCCTTTTAATTGATCAACATTGGAGGGGAGAGACTCTGTGACTATAGCAATATGTCATAGAAAGAGTTATTGTTTAAAGATATTCTAACAGAGGAGGAAGGGAGAAAGAGAGAGAGAGAGAGAGAGAGAGAGAGGGAGACCATTTCTGCCATCCTTCATTCCTTCATGAAGATCCATATTTCCATGGGACACTTTTCTCCTGCATAAAGTAAGCCCTTTAGTGATTCCTTGTACACAGTGGTGACTATAATAAAATAGAATTCATTACATACTTCAAAGCGGCTAAAAAGTAGATGTGAAATCTTTCACCACACCCAAAAACAGAAGCAAGGTGACAGATTTGATAATTAGTCTGATTTAAACACTTCCTATTATGAACATGTAACAAAACATCACATTGTGCCCCACAAATGCATATATTCTGCGTTTGTCAATTACAAATAAATTTAAGAAATTTTTTTAAATTAAAAAGAAAGGACTTTTAAAGGGAATATCTCTTACAGGTAAATTACTACAGCTTTCATCTATCTGAAAAATACTTAGTGTTGGTTTAGCTTGTGAAAGGAGTTCACTGGGTAGAATTCTGAGTTAACAGTTTATTTTGCTGATTTTTTCTTTGCCTTCTCATCTGTAATGTTTCCAGCGAGAAAACTGCTGTCATTATGCACAGAGCCATAGAGATAAGGATGGCAGCTGGTTGCTTTTATGATTTCTCTTTTATCACTGGTTTGAATTTGATTATGATGTGCCCTGCTATTATTTTCTTCCTGTTTCTTGGGCTTCATTGAGCTTCTTAAATTGGAGGGTTTTTAGTTCATTAAATGTGGAAAAATTCCAGTCATTACACTTCCAAGGGTCCCACTCTCGGTTCCTTCTGGGACTCTTCTGAGTTGTTGCATGATTGCTTAGTGTGCCTCTCTGCATTTCAGTTTGCTCTGACTTCTTCTGGATAGCTCCTATGGTTATGTGTTCAAGTTTACTGTCTCTAATTCCATAGCATGTCATCTGCCATTAGCCACATTCAGGGAATCTTCCATCTCACTCATCATAGTTGGTATGGTTAGAAGTTCGAGACTTTTTCCATCTTCCATCTACGTAGTTAACTTTCAAACATAGGGGATACAGTCACAAGTCATCTAATCTAATTGTTAACTCTAACACCTGTGTTGTTTATGAGTTGAATTGGATCCATCACTCTTTCTTCTCACCCGGGGTCATATTTTCTTGTTTCTTCTCATGCTCTGTGTTTTATCCCTGGGTGGCAGATATCATGCATTTTCGTCTTCCAGGTAGTGGGACATTTTTGAACACATGTAAATGTTCTTGCAGTTGTTTTGGGGAATTAATTAAGTTATTTGGAAATAGCTTTGTCCTTTTTGGTCTTGCTCTTGATTTGTTAGAAAGGAGTGGAAGAATGCTTGTCTAAAAGAGATCTTTCCTCATTTCTGGGACAACACCTCTCTGTGATCCACATCCCCATGCATCATGCATTTTCCAGGTTGCCTGGAGGGAACAGGAGCTATTTCAGGCCCCAGGTGAGAGTCAGCACTGTGCTGAGCCTTTCTATGGAGGTGTGGGTCGATGCTCTCCCTGGGTCCCCTTCAGGAGTTGCAGCTCACTCAGGGCAATAGTACGGGACAACTCTAAGGGACCACCTACTTGTTTCCCTTTTCTCAGGGACCACTGTAAAGCATTACCTGACCAGTGTCTTCAAAACTGTTGTTTTGCATATGCTTTGTTTTTGAGTGTTTCAAGTGAAGGGTGATTTCAGTCCTTATTACTCTCTCATAGCTTGGAGGAGACTTCCTCCTATCATAATTGTAAGTAATAATTATATCTCCATGAATTACATTTTCTGCTAAAAGTACAATGTTTGAGTAAAGAAAACATACCTGCATTGACCAATAATACAGTTATAACTCAGCAGAGTTTCTGGTACAAAACAGTACTCAGTATTCATGACCAGGAGCCCTGATGGCATCTTTGTTTTGGAATTTAAGGTGCTTGGTTAAATGTGCAAGCTGATAGAATATAACCCAGCATTTCTAACTTATGTTCAAGTGGATGAATTTCTGCAGTTTTAGCCAACTGGACACCCACTCTCCTTTCTTTTAAATAAGAAAGTATTGATGTTCCTAAGGCAAACCATCTCTTCCCAATTCCCAATTACCTGGAATTAGTTTCGTTGTAACTAAAACAAGTGCAAACCACTGCCAGCTCTCCAGTGGCTTGAAGCCCGTCAGTTCAACCCATTCCATCATCTCAGTCAGGGAGACACTAAAATTAAGGTCTATCCTTTTGTAGACAGCATTGAAAGAGAAAGCCTTGTTGCTTCCAAGTATATTACACTGGTTGAATGGAAGCCTCATGCTTCTGGGGTCCAACTTGTTGCTACAAGGAAGAATAATGAATCCAGAAAGCTGAGTAAAAATGGATCCTAATAATTGTATTTCAATATCTGTGGTTTATGAGAGTTAATGACTCTCATCATGCTCTGTGTCTTCAGCCTATTATGCTTGGGTTTCTGTCCCAATCTTAAATGACATACAAATCTCAAATGACATACAAATTAAGCTAGAGAATATTGTGAGGTGATATATAAACTGTTTCTCCACCATGTTTACAGTGAAGGATAAAATGGTGCAAGAGAAGATAGAGACCAATACGGGTGAATCAGTTAGCTATTGCCGAATAACAAATCACTCCGAATAGCATGGCATAAATAATACGCATCTACTATCATGTGTCCAGGTCTCTAGAAGTCAGAATAGATTTTCAGGCTGCAGGTCTATGTATCTATGGGTTGGCCTTAGACCATCTATCTTATATTGTTCTGTAACAAGCAAACCTTCTGGAAGAGCAAAGGGAAAACTGATTGCACAGTATATTTCATACTTCAATCCAACACGTGTGCTAAATCTAACTAGCAAATGCAAGTTGAACAGCTAACCTCAAACTCAGAACATGCCTCCCCTCAGATGTTCCAACACAGACACTTGGATAAATCCAACATCATAGAGTGAGGAGCGGTACCTCCAGCATGAGGTGGGGGAGCAGGAAAGGACTGCAGGTTTGAACAATCACCTCACCTTTCAGCAGTTTTCCCAGTGGACGTTAAATTGAGCTGCACTTTAGAGAATGGGGGAGATATTCAGAGGGATAGAAAGAAGAGGAGACTGCGTGTGTATGTGCATAAGCACATGTGTGTGTGCTCATGTGTGCCTGTGAGCGTGTGCACACTCAGTTGCAGGTGTGTGTACACTTGCATGCATTGCAGACGGGACTCTGAGAACAGTCAAATGCCAAGTGCAGAATGAATGAAGTGAGAAGTTTCACGAGATCACAGCAGAATGGAATGTTTTCTGGCCACTTTACGTAATTTTCCTGAGATGTAAATAAGCAGATTTTTCTATGACTGAAATATTTTAGCTCCTGAGCTGTAAGCAAGATGTTTTCTTCTAGAATTTCTTCATAGGAAATTGCTGTGTATATAAAACACAATTAATGGACACACCAAGCTGGGGGCTGGCGCCTGGCCATTGGCATGGAGACTGCTGTGGTTTCCAGAGCCTGGCCCCCAGGGAAGGGGGCGTGACAAGCTCTGCATGCCGTCTCCTATTGCCAGTCTTCTTTTGCTACTGTTTGGCATAACAGCTGCCATCTACGAACTTGTGGTGGAAAACCCCGGCCAGAAAAATCTCACCGAGGTTTCCTTGTTAATTTTGGTTTCCTGCAGCAATTTCGCTTTGACTGCTCCACTGTCTGCACTGGAGTCTGACTCCAGTGGGATGGGACTGAGCCAGCGTTAAAGCATCTCTGTGAACCACAAGGATGGGCTCCACATCAGAGCTCCATTCAGCTCTCCAGAGCCACCTGCAGAAGAGTTGGTGAGCAGAGCAAGGGCAGGCAGCGTCTTCTACACGTCTGCCCATGGACCAGCCAGGAGATGCTACCATAGGCAGGGCAGTGTGCCCAGTGAGGACTTGTGGCTGCAAGGGTCTCTGCACACCATGCTGAGAGCCCTTGCATTTGCTGAAGTCAGATGCCAATCATGTCACCACGAAGGCAGGGTTTTGCTCCAGGATTGATCCCTGCTCTAATACACCCACAGCCGGACCCTGCTGTGGCCCCCTCAGGGGTCTCTGCACATCATGACATTGAAGGGTCGCACCATTTTTTATCCACATGCAAAATTGTAATTTGAACGCTAAAAGGAAACAAAGAAAACGATGCTCGTGGACAGCGGTGACAGTCAGTGTCGGGTGAGGGCCAGCATTCCAGAGGCTTCCACACATCTCTCCACCAGCTCCTCATGGACTCCATCTTCCTAGCTACTTCCTAGACCCCACAGCCAAGTGCAGAGGCCAGGTGCCCAAGCGAGGAAGTTAGCTGTCCAAGGAGGCACCCGGTCACAAGTTCTGCCCACTGCACAGGGCACCGCACCACTGAAGATGCCAAGAGACAACACCCTCGAGGGAGCAGGAAGGCAGCCGAGCCAGAGGGGAAGCCTTTCACCCCAGGAGAGAAGAGCCACCTGGGGGTGCGCCATCTTACGCTGATGCAACTGCAAACTCACACACACAAAGAATAAACAAGATGTCAAGGATGCCCCGCAGGAATCCAGGGAGGCCAGTGCACAGTGTCCCTGCTCCCAGGGGTGAAGTGCAGGCTGCAGAGGGGCCCACACTGGCCTCACTCACACCTGCCCCTGCGGCTCTCATCCTGCCTGAGCCCAGGCCCATCACCCGCGTTCAGCCACGTTGAGCTTGACCTGAGCCCTGTCTTCCCAGAGGGAGGCTTCTCAACCCTCCTGTCCCCATTCTTTCACTCACTGTAAAAAATAAAAATGAATCAATCCTAAGGCTCACCTACCATTCCCCATGATCCCGTGTGGCTCACAGCTGGCTCTTTACTTGCTTTGGAGTCAAACCCAAGGACTTCGACTTCAGTGTGTCTCTTGAGCAATTAGCTGAGGGCAGAATCTCTGTTGCCCTGAGATCTGGACACTAGACAGGCACAGAGATAAGCGTGCCCTGCCCGGCTCACGGACGGAGGCCTGTCATCTGTGGAAACAGTCCCGCCCGTGAGTCGCGCACTCTGTACCTCATGTCTTCCCCACAAATGTCCCTGGCCCCAGCCACGCTCTTGGGCCTCCAGAGCTCTCTGCGGTGTGAGGCCTGGACAAGATCAACTCCCTTAAGTGGTGTCTTCTGTCATTTGTAAGTCTCAAGGATTCATGGTTATTCACAGTTAAATTTAAAAATGAGCACAAGAATCCACTTTCTACCAAAAAGTGGGAAATTATTGGGAGGGTCTCAGGCTGGGCCATGCATGCCAGACACAGCTCACTGAGTGTCATCAGGGACCCTCTGCCAAGCCTGAAAGTCCTCTGGGAAAGTAAGGAGGCCCCTTCACCTAGAAAGGCATCTGTAAGTGGCTTGAGCAGATCAACACACCACCTGCCCATCACACCACCCGCTTCTTCACAGCTCAGAAAGTGTGGCCAGCACCTGAGAGTGTTCAGAACCCCCGTAGCCCTCGACCTTCAGATGCGCTGCTCGTGCCCAACAAGGCAAGTTAACACCTGGGAGTTGCCAGTCTTTCAAAATGCGGAGACTCATCACCATGCGTCAGAAACTCTGCCCACATCTCTTGGCTTAAATGACAACGAATGCTTTACACTTGTTGATCAAACAGTGACAACAAAGAGAAGCGCTTCTTTTCATCCGGCTTGTGCAGGGTGGAGTGACTTGGGAGCCGCTCTTGGATCTGCGAGGGGTCAGCAACTTCCACACAAAAACAGCCTTTTCATCTGTTAAAGATCATTAATTGGGTGTTTTCTCGCTTCTGTTGTATTACACTAAATCTTTAAAATGGATGATCTTAGCCAATGTTCGTGGCTGGTTACGTAGGACGCAGGGACTCAGAAAGCTCGGATCACCCCAGGTCATGTGGGCAGGACTTGAACCCAGGTCTGTCTGGGTGCAGATTCACCTGTTGGACCTGTCACGTTCCCAGTGCTAATGCCTCTTCCCAGTCCTGTGGGCACATCTTCTGTGGACCTTAAATTTGGACAGCTCTCCTCATGTTTCCATTTAAGCCATGTGAATGTCTTTCTTTCCCCAAATAGTCTATGGCTTTTCCCTCCCCAGATGCCTTCTTAACTTGCAAATCTTCCGTGATCATTAATAAATGCGGGCCTGGCCCTCAGGCGATGCTGTCACTCACTGCCACTTTCAGAATGGGTGTGGGGGAAGCAGGAAACAGTTTCTGGCAAGAAAAACACACCACAGCGTGAACCTCACCTGAAGGATGGCCCAGGCATGTGCCCCCAATTGAAACCACACCAGGCCTCACTTTGGGCAGGGAAGGAGTCTGGAGAACATGCATTTGGCCTCCTGTCTTGCAGGCTGGCAGAGAGGAAGGAGGCTGAAGGGAGGCTGAGTCTCTGGATGTCTCCCTCTGCACCTGCAAGGAGGCCAAGGCCCCCCCGTGTTAAAAATGAGGTCCAAGTGGGCTGCAGCCCCTGACTGGAGTGGTCAGATAAATTACAGGACCCCAGGTATAAACTCCATTTGCAAATAGACAGTATGTAGCATAAGTTTCAAAGATTGTATTTGACATTGCACATGAGTACTTGCCAAATGTAATTTAAATAAGAGAGCATTCCATACCTATCAGATTGTGAGAAAAGCGCTAAGTCTAAATATGAGGTGTGTGGAGAAGATTTTAGGAAACAAGAGTTCTCCACTCTGCTCAATCACTTAAAGAAGTTTGGGCCATATCCAATCAGCTGCAGAGGCCTATGCACTGAGACCCAGCGACTCATCCCCACTAGACTCGAGTGCATACAAGCAGACCCGTGAAGGAAGCTCACTTAAGGAAGAAGGCCAGTCCAGGCATCTGGAAGCATCTGCTTCCCCTCCAGTGGCCCAGGAGCTCCCGCCTATTCCCTTGGCTTGGCCTTAGCTGTCCGGACACTTGCAAGCTTGCATGCTGCTGTGATCCTTCCTCTCCTCCTTTATGATCAGGTCGTTCTCATCTTCACCACTCATGGTTCCTCACAATGAGTGTTCACAAAAATATTCTAAATTAAGACTATTGTTCCTGCCCATCTAACCCAGTGCACCAGACTTTGCATTCAGTGACTTTTTAAATTCTTATCACAGTATTTCAGGCAGGTTGTATATTATATTCTATTAAAATGATTCTACCTAAGGTTGTCAAAATTAGGGCTTCTGCAGGATGTTTTGCCAGGAATATATTCATATATTCACTTTGTTAGCCACTGAACACACCCACAAGCTTGCATTTAACCTCTCATTTGGTAGTGTCATTCAACAAGAGGAATAAAAAGAAGGGATATTTATTTGTGTTGTGGAATAGATTTTCCAGGAATGCTAGATAAGCATGCACTGTCATTCCAAAGCAGGTGTTTCCATACTCCTACCACCAGCAGCAAGGTCAAAGAAGAAAAGGGAATGGGCAGAGAAAAGAGAAAGTCAGAGAAACGTGATAACTTCTCCCCATTATGCCACTCCATTATATAAAAAAAAATCCTCCTCCATTTGCCATCTGTATCATCTTTTCTAAAAATATTACAAACATTCATACAAAGCAAAAGTGGTATCCCTCGTCTGTGCTGCTCTTTCAATTTCAAAATATGACCAGTGGATCAAATAGTTTAAGAAAACAAGTCTCTCATGAACACTCCCCAGGCATTGCTACTGTGCCCAGGCAGGAATTCCTGAGGGCTTAGAGTCCACAGTGCCCAGTGACCTCCTCCAGCACAAGATCTGGGTCCATGAGACTGCAGGGACTGGAGTGTCCTCCTCCACTGCACACCCCTATGGCTGTCCAAAGCCCACCAGAGTGAGCTTGGCTGATGGTCCTCAGAGCTGAGGCCTGATGAGGCTTGACAGAGAGGGTTAGGGCCATATTCATGGCAGAGCTGGATTTGAACCTGGGGCCCTGGCTCCCAAGCTCACCCTGGTAACCACACCATGCGAAAGGTTCCATAAGCATCAAGTAGGTGGCAGATGGACCCTTAGGTAGAATCATTTTAATAGAATATAATATACAACCTGAAATACTGCCTGAAATACTGTGATAAGAATTTTAAAAGGCGCTGAATGCAAAGTCTGGTGCATCACTTGACCTGGGATGATGGGACTGAGCTTTTCTTTCCCCACAGGAGAATAATAATAGTATCCAATTCATAATGTTAGTGGGCAGGTTTAATTAGCACAGCTCCAAGTGCTGGCATCGAGAATGAGCTAAGTATTTGTTTACGAGTATTCCATCATGAGAAGGAAGGGAGAAAGGAAGGAGAGGACCAAGCAACTTGGTCTGCTTGGGGAAAACCATGGCACACATATAAATAAAATAAAAAATTTTAAACAGAGCAATTAAGACAAGCAGAAAACACTCAAACTACTTTTGCTTTTGGAGGGTTGTGTTTTGGGGCATTCCCGCCTCCCAGGAGAGCTGGGCACATCTGCCAATGAGAGGCAGGGACATGGGAGAGGGAGTGGTGAAGGGAAAAGGGTCCAGAAGACCCTTCAATTTCAGCTGGAGGCTGGCCAGCATTGAGAGACTGTGGAGAAGGCATTTGAATCCCTGGGCTCCAGTTTCTGTGAAAATAAGAATGACAATAATATCGACCTCAAAAGTTGCTGGAAGGACTAAGTTAATGTGCATCAAGTGCCGAGATGAGGGCTTGGCCCAATGGAGGTGCCCAGAACACTACGGTTGCCATTGCTATTTCTCTAAAATCGAATCCCATACATGCCCCAGAGATCTCGTCTGCAGGCCCCCTGAGAGGTGTCTTTCAGGATTCTTGGAGTCTCCTGCAAGACCCCAACCACCTCCTCTACTCTCACTGTTGGATAGACAATTCCTTACACATCGCCAGGCAGGGGAGTGTCTCCATTTTCCAAAGTAAATTCTTTGTAATCTTTTTCTTCTTTTTTTTTTTTTTCCATAAAATTTCTGTAGATGTGCTTTAGACTCATCTGTTTCAACCATTCACAAAGCATTTTTGCTTCTGTGTGTAACCAGAGCTTCCTTTGTTGAGATGTTCCTCGGAACCACCTCTGGGTGGCTTGAGGAGGGTTAGTTCTACTCGGGAGCCTGCTGCAGAGAGGCAGGAATACCTGTGTTTTCAATGCTCTGAAACACGAATCACGCCCACAGCATGAGCCCACACTGAGCCTGGCTCCTAGGAAGCATGATAGTGATGGGTTGAAGGAAAGATCTGCAAGATGCCAGCTCCCTCTGGACTCAGGAGCCTGTGGCTGGAGCGAGCAGCATGCTGATTTGCTGGGGTCTGAGGAAGTTCTTAGACTGCAGGATTTACAGTGCTTAACAGAGAACGCTCAGACAAACCAGAGGAGTCAATCCTCTGTGTGACCCTAAGAGCTCACTGGTCCACAGGAGACCCCTAGAGCCACCAAGGCCGGAGCAGGGGTACATTAAGATGCAACATACTGGTGTTTATTGCACTTTCAAGCACATCAGAATCATTGGCAAGCAGGAGATTGACACCAATTTCTGCACTCCACCCCAAGGACTCTGGTTCCCATCCTCAGGGGACAGGAGTCAGCATCTGAGCCTGTAAACAGCTGCTGGGCCTTTGGAATACTCTGCCCGCAATTCTGCCTGGGAAGAAAGTCTGCACACAACACAGTCCACGTCATCAGATATTCTGAGACACTCCCAGATCTGGAAGTGGAAGACTTAGATGGTGATTAATGACAACTGTAAGGACACTTCTAATTTGGATTCCCCAGCAAACCACATTCTCTGTGATAAATTAACCACAAGGAGACAGAAGGAGGCTTGTAGCTCCCTCTGGGCAGCTATGCGGCTGGTGAAGGCCTGCTCTGTGGGAAGGGAAAGCTTTTTCTAGAACAAGATAGATAAGGCAGGAAAGAGGCCAGAGTGAACTTCGGAGGAGCCCTTGGGGTGGAAGCAGCCTTCAGTGCACAGTGGGAGGGAGCCTCACTCCTGCCCATCAGCCTGGGGCAGGACAACCTGGCCACAAGGAACACCAGGTTTGGGCTTCTGAAGCATGAAGTGAGTTAGAAACCTCCTGAAAGAAAATCAATTAGGGCCAGAAAAGCAGCACCCACAAAGAGGTACGAAAAGTATGGACTTTAATTCTGATACCCGGGCACATGGAAGTGGATCTCTGTGCAGCTGTGAAATCTTCCCAGTGAACAAGTGATTAACTGAGAGTTCTTCCGCTTCCCTTATTTCATCTTTTATCTTCATTTTTCTTCTAAGAATGGTAAACTGAAAGTTAATCTATGACTCAGAGGTATGTACATACGTATACGTATGTGCATATATATGAAATATGTCATATGTACATGTCAAACTTATGTTTAAGTGTAACATAAAATGGAATAAATATACAGGTTCAGTGATGTGTGATATACGTGTATAACACACTTTTTGCTAAAGGGTTGTATTCAGGAGTTAATATGCACTGAATTTCTTATGCAAAAAAAAAAAACTTAGTTAAGAGCTGTAAGCTGCTGCAGAGTTCATTTCATTTTATTTTCCAAATAAAAGAAAGAGAGACCTCAGTGGTTGTGCAACTGATGTGGAAGGAGAGGCCTCCCACAGGACCACCAAAGACTGGTGGCTGCATTCCGTGGGCCTCTCCGTGAAGATTGAACTGGCCTCGACCAAGTGACCATGTGGCGTGATGGCTGAGCCAGGGAGGAGAGACATCCTGAGAGAGGGAGGTCCAGGCCCTTGGTCTTAGAGGACATTTAAAGTAGACACCTCTACCTCCACCAATGGCTTCTCAGCGTGAGAGGCAGGGGTGCTTCCCCACACATCCTGTGTTGCTGCATCAAAAAATTCCCACAACTCAGGCAGAAGTTCAAGTCTGCAAACTATTCTTCTGAAGAAATTACTGGAAGTAAATTGAGGTGGTCGTCCTATGTCATTCTGTCAGGAAAATTAATAAATTAAAACCACATGTATCCACATGAGGTACACAAATATAATATTTAGTAAAAAAGGAAAGTTGTTACTTTCAAAGAAATGATTACATTTTTATGATATTTGCAAACTTGCTAAATACTTCCTCAATGCACAGATTTGAATCATAGTAGCTAAAAATACACAGGATGGACTGACACACACATGCAAGATACTGATGACTGGGTGATTCACAGAAAGGAGATGGGATGAAGAAGTGAACCTGGAGTTCACTGACTGTGTTCCCAAAGTTTCATGTCCTAAGCTTCCTCCTGAGCACCAGTGTGCCCCAGGGACACAGTTGGCCATTATTAGTCTTCATGCTTTTCTTATATATTAGACATTGTCTCCTAAATTTTTTAAAAAATGTCTCAGTTTTGATTCACATCCACACAGAAACACTCCTCCAAGTGTCCAACCAATGTCCCCTGTCATTGACCCTGGATGTCCTAACTCTAACTTTCTAGCCAGATATCACAACCACCCAAATCAGATGTTGCAGAAAAAGGTTGGGCTTTCTGGCCTGGGGCAGTTCCTTTCTGTTTAACTGCTGTGAAGTGCTGAAGATGTTCTTCTGCTGCTGGAGCCTATGAAAACAGCAAGGAAGGTCGAAATGAATGGCCAATGCGATCTGAATATGAACTTGTTCTATCGAAAGCAGCATCCTCGCACAAAGCAGTGGTCGGACCCCAAGGTCTTTATTTCCTCACCTTGTCAGGTATTTTCTGCTTCAGAAAGGATTAGTGTAGATTTCATCATATAAAATATCTTTCTGAAATTCACTCTCCCATCCGGGGAGTGCTAGCATTTAATCTTGTTCATTCCTGCAATTTATTCTTGCAATTCTCTGCAACGTCTTTACATCATTGTCAAACTGAAAAAATCTTTTAGTGCTATGTCTTTGGCACAGCCTGAATCTGTACAGAATGAACATGAGTTATATTCCCTTGTGTCTTCGAAAGGCAGACTATAGACATAGAGACTAAGTTCAAGGTGAATGAAGGCATCCTCAATGTCTCTGAAGTCTTTGATTACCACCTCGCTGTCAACAACACTCATGTTTAGGTCTCCAGCAAAGGCCTGCCCTCAGAGCTCTCGATGCATGTATCTTCATCCCCATGAGAACTCTACCTAGATATTATTTTGAATGCAGCAGGCCCCAGATTTCAATAGCCACCTTTTAGATGTCCCCTGGATAAGTCTCACTCCATCTGTGCTGTCCATATCTGCACAACTGCATCCGAACAGGTGCTCCAGGCAGGTTCTTGGATTTACTCTAGAACCTCCTGTGGCTCATTGGTCACCAGAACCTCATTGTTTTACCTCCAGAAGGTTCTTGATCCTTCCCGCTTCTCTCCCCCGCTGCCAGCACACTCCTCCATCAGAGGAACCTCTGTCTCAGCACTCTTTTCTACTGCAACAGTCTCTGGGCTCATCTCCCATCATCCATCTGCCCTGTTGGAATCATCTCTTCAGAATAATGCTCTAATCTAATTGTTCCTCTGCTGAAGACTTTAAAATCCTCTTGGGACAAGGCTGACGTCCTGCCTGAGTGGTGTCTGCCTCCATGTGGTGCTTGGCATTTGAGGTCCTCCCTTTCTGAGCTCCACCACCCTGGCCTCTCAGCCCTCTGTGTGGCAGTCACTCTTGGTGGCTCATCTAACCCTGCAGCCAGCCTCACTTTCCTTCCCACTCACACTGCAGAGCTTGGCAAAGCTGAATCCAGCTTCTTCCAGTTTTGCTGCTACTGCCATGGCCCCAGTGCTTGGCTCTGGGAGACGAAACAGGATGTTGTGTCTGGCGCCTCTAGATACGGATTCTCAGTGTAAATGGGAAGAACATCACTGGCAACACCCCTTCAGCACTTCTGCTTACTTTGAATGTCAGTGTGAACCCCGGGACCATGGTGGCTACCTTGTCACCATGAGGCACAGCAAGCCAGTCAGAGAAGCTGGGGAATCATGAGCTGTCTACCTACAGACTCACATTAGGTCCTTGCTCTTCGTGGTCAGATGTGTCATTCCTGAGAGTTAAGAGTATTCATGACGGCCATTGGCCTTAATTAAGATCCTTACCACCGAATTTCAGGTCTTAATCTGCAAATAAATGTGGGGCTCAGAACATCTCCCAGAGAGCTCAGACCTGAAATTCTGTGATTCCAAGACAATACCATTAGAGTCATGTAGCTTCTGGTGAGAAGAGAATGAAGAAAATTCACTCCCAGGGACACAAAAGGTGCTTTGATTTATGTGCTGCTGATATCACTAAAAATGAATGCATGCTTTTTCTGTAGATCCCAACCCTGTTACTATGGATACTGGTGACCGTGGCAAGTAAACCTGCACACTATGCATTACAGTGCTGTAAAGAAGGTGGGAAGACAGGGAGATAAAGCGAGTAGGTAGTTGCAAACTATTATCTAGGCTATTCCTGTCCCTTGACATCAACTGTGGAATGTAATTGGCATCCAAACACCTGAGCCCTGATCTTTTCATTTCCTCATGTCGGGTCAGTTTTTATCAGGACAAAATGTTAAGAAAGATGCCCTTCTACTCCATAACTCACTAAAAATAACTCAAAAATACACATCCATTAGCAGTGGGCAGATTTTTTTCATGGACAGCTGTGGGTTTGTCAGGAAAGCAGACTGGTATGGCATTAAGATGACAAGGTGGTGGGGTATGTGCATTATTTATTCCAGTAAAACTCAGCAATGTTCTCCTAGACCCTGGAGAATGACTGAACTCTGCCCTTCTTAGAATTCTTTAGAACACATTTAGATTCACAGAACAATTGGTCAGAGTACAGAGCTCCCTGTACTACCCTTACCCACACACTTATTCACACATTTTTTCTGATTATGAATGTCTTACATTAGCCTGGTGCATCAAGTACAATTCATGAACCAATACTGATTAATTAGTTTCATTTAAACTCTGTACCTAACTTAGATTTCCTTAGTTCTTACTCCAGTTTTCTCTTCTAGAATCCCCACCCAGCGTGCCAATTAAGTTTGTTACGTTCCCTAGTTCCTCTTGGCTGTAATACTGTCTTAGACTTTTCTTGTTCAGGCCCTTGACATTGTAAAGTGCACATATCTGGGATTTTGTAAGATTGAGATTGAAATTTTTCTGATATGCTCTAATGATTAGACATGGGTCAAAGTTTTGTTGATAGACGTAAGATGCAATGGTCATCGCATCATATAGACTGTCCCCCACCGGTTTTAAGATGAATGTGCTGGCCTTGGTCACCTGGCTGACTTGGAGTTTGTCCTCCTGTGCAAAGTTACTCTTTCCCCCACCTTTCCATGCTGATTTCTGAGAAGGAAGACACTCGGCACTACTCACACTTAAAGTCTCCCCTACTTCACAGTGAGGAGTCACATAATTTTGTTGGAATTTTCTACATGAAATAATTGTCCATTTACTATCATTTAATAAATCATGTATGTATGCCGGTATGTACTTAAAGAGATTTAATACTTCGATATATAGTATAATGCTAATTCATTTAAATTATCTCCAAAATCATTCCAGCTTTAGCAATCGGTGATGACTTTGGTTGGGTTCCATATCCCTTAAACATATGCCTAACGAGGTAGTTGTATGTGTATGTGTGTAAGTGTGTCTGTGTGGTTGGTTGTAGGTATGAGTTTAATGCTGGTATGATGAGACACTCTGGACTCATCTTTTGTTTTCTGCCCCAGACCAAGAAACAGTCATTTCCTCAAGAACCTCTGATTCCTTTTATCGGAGAACAGTGTTAAACACACACACATACGTCTGAGTGAGAGGTGTGTTCATAGGTTGCATATTTCTGGTAGGTCGTCTGCGTTGTCCATCTCAGCTGACAGAACAGAGAGATACACATATGCATACTAACTCATGCACATACACATATCTACAAACCTTTCTCTAAATAAGGTTCTGTGTCTGTTTTGAGTGAATTTCTGAGTTTTCCCGGTGCCCTCAGCTCTAACCTATTGCCATAGGTTCATTGTAGCCTCTTACCCCTGCCTATCTAAATTCTCACCCCATGAGAGATCTGACTTCCAGCATCTGACACCCATGTTCTCAGTTGTTCACATCCAGTATGTATGCATATCAGAAATGTAAACCTATTCATATGGGACAGGTTTTTGTACTTTATTGCTTGTGATCAGTTCCTTTTGTGTAAATCTTAGAAATTTCCTTCACAGAGATATTTAGGTCAACATCTTTGCCCCCTTATGAGGTCGTTTTGCACACTTGTAATAAACTAGAGCTCTTAACACAACATGTGCTTCTTTCTGAGATACCTTGCCTCCCAAATTATTTTCCTTTAAATTTGCTGTAAAGATCAATTATATTTGACAAATAGGTAGTTATGCATTAATAATTAGAGCACAGTATGGAGTAGTTTTGTTGCCCTAAAAGTTTTCTGTACTTCACCTTCCCATCCTTCTCCACAGCAACCTCTTGGCAATTGATGGTTACTTTCCTGTCTCTAGAGTTTTACATTTTGGAACCACGTAGTATAAAGCCTTTACAGACTGGCTTCCTGTAATCTGCATTTGCTTGACAGCTCATTTCATTCCACTGCAGAATAACATTCCATTTTATAGCAGCATCAGTGTTATTTTAATTCACTTATTGAAAAATACCTTGGTTGCCTACATGGTTTTATCACATGTAATAAAAGTGATAGCCCATCATCTTGTCATATTCCATTTCAGCCATTTCCAGACACACTCACACTCAAGGCCAGGGGATTATTGAAAGGCATGAGCAACAGAACACAGGAATCACTGATGGTCACCATCTGCAGTCTCTCTACCACATAAACAAATTGCCATTTTATCATTTCCCATGGTAAGGCACCTGGGTACACCCATAACCCATTAATTAACTGTTGGATCTGGGATCTTAAGGTGGGTCTTGAAACAGTATGCAGGGAACTATCCTGGGTGCTGAGATTCGGGGTGAGTTTTCTGCCCTCTTTGCTGACACGGTACTGAATGTCTTGCCGGGGAACTCAGAGTGTGGATAAATATATAGATATGTATCTGTGTATTCCCACTGGGGTGGGGATGTCTTAGAAGGGTCAGAAAGACTGCCCTGAAGAGGGGACCCAGGTTGAGATGTGAGAAATAGGGAGAGGTCAGCTGCCCGACTTCCAGCCGGGTACAACATAGAGGAAAGGGATAAGATGAAAACAAGGAACCAACTGATTTCTGTGTGACTGAAATAGGGAGCAAGAAGTAAAAAGTGTAAGAAATAAGGGGGAAAGAGTTGTGAAGAAATCTTTGTGACTATTCATCTTGAAGATTGTCTCATAGAAAGAGTGAGTCCTTTAATTCACAGACAGGATTCCTGCAAATATTACTGTGTCCTTCTAGATTTTTATTCAATTGAAGTTATAAATAGGGTTTTCAAATCATCAATGGCATAATCTCTCGATGGTTTACACTTGTATTCCAGGTCTACATTTTAACTAACAAACTTATTTCAATTATGAGAACTAGAGAAGAGACACAAGATTCTCACCTTAAGAAACAACCTCTTCAACCTCTACAGAAACATGGGATCTGAAGTCCCAGCAGACAGGATGAAGATTTTCCTTAGAAAAATTATTAAACAGTGGAAGTGCTGTAAAATTAAGTATTCTAATGAATAAATTCCAAAGTGTTATGAAAGAAGTGAGCTAGAGAAAGTTAAAGGAACACTTCATAGATGAAATCACACTTGTATTAAACCTTAAGGATTCAAGAGGAGCTTGCCAGTCATAAAGAGGGCAGCATGGTGATTTTCCTTTACCTGTGGGGATCTATTTCTTCCTGCCTTAAGGTCAAATCAGATGGAGTTTCTTATTCCTGAAGTTTCCATTTGCAAGTAACTGAAAGGTTGATCCTAAATATTTTGAGATTAACATAGGTCTCAGGGCACAACTATTTCATGATAAAGGCCTCTAACTAGCATGTAATTTTGCGAAACTCTTGGCCTCGAAGGTAAAGAGTAACTTGATTCCTAGGATTTCCTTATGGAGACAGCAGGTTTCTGCAATTTTTATTTGGCAGCTCCCAGACAGATAAGGTCTTGGTGGGGACGTCTTTACGCTGATGGTAACCTCTAGGTGGTCAAACACTGCAGTGGATGGGAAGAAAAAGGGAAGACTATAATTAATGTGACCTCTGGAAATTGATTTAGGTCAACAAGTAGTTTACAAATGAGCAATATAAATTCTGACCCCATTTGCTTTGAAATGTCATAGTCCTCTAGGAACTGCCAGTAGAGACTGCAAGAGCCATAGGTAATTAACCCTGAGAAAAGTTTCCAAGTTACAAATGAGTTTGAGGTGTCGCCAAAATGTCAAGGGGAAGGGTCTGTAAACGCCCTTACTTCCGGGTCACTGGGTTTGCTCTCCCCAAGCAGCCAGAACCCACGACCTCCTCTCCCTTTAAACCCCCAGCCCTCTCCCCTGGATGCACAAACTGCAGGCAGAATGTGGCTCCAGGGTCACTCAGGCCTTGCACCTTGGTGGCTGAGACCCTGGAATCCACCCAAACCTGAAAGTGGTTTTGGTTAGTGCCAGACTGGCCTGGGCCCCAAAGGCCTTCATGTCCCAACCCCAGTGGAGGCTGTGAAGAATGGAGACCTGCTAAGCCATCTCTAGCATCATGCAACAAACTGAAGAGGCCAAGGAGCAGGTGTGGCCAGGCCCTGCACACCCAGACACTGACCCAGGCCCAGTACACATGAAGGACTGGCACTCCAGGGGTGCCATCTTGTCCAGCAAGCAGTCTTGGGGGAAGAGTTGCAGGAAGTTCCACCCACCAACTTCCTCCCTCACTTTAATGGACAGGCCTATCACGTGTCCACAGTGGATGCTGGGATGGTTTTGCTCTTGCATCTGAAGTTTGATACATCAGCACAGGAACACAACCAGGATTCTATGAGTAAGAGTGGAGTTAAAAGACAGATAATACAGAGTTGGCAAAGGGGAGGAGCACCTGGGAACTCTCATGTATCATTTTCAGGAATGTACAATGGAACCATCATGTGAAGAAACCTTGGCGACTTCCTACCATCTTAGCTCAGTAGCGGTGCTGAGGGCTTACCACAAAGAGACGCATAATGCCAAGCCTGGCATGGGAATATTTGTAGCAGCTTTGTTCATAATGACCAAAACCTGGAAACAATCCAAGTGTGTGTCCGTATGTGACAGGATAAACAAATAGTGCTAAATGTACTACCAACAGTAAAATTCTACACAGCTTCAGAAAAGGACTGAGCTTCTGACTCACGTAAGGACGTAGGTAAGTCTCAAGGCAGTTTTGGAGTCAAAGAACCTAGACACAGTTGTTGTATGCTTCTGCTTACTTCATACTGCAGGAAAATTCTAATTAAGGTGGACAGAAAACAAATTAGCATTTGCCCGGGATGAGAGTTTGTGTATGTGCTGACTGAATAAGGAAATGAGGGAATTTGGGGGATGATGGACATGTTCAAAATCTTGATTTTCATGGTGGGTTTGCAGTATATGTATATATGACATATATATATATATATATATATATATATATGACATATATATATGACATATATATATGTCCAAATGCATGAAACCGCACATTGAAATGGATTGTCATGGTTTGGATGTGATGTGTCCCCCTAAAGCTCACCTGTGAGACAATGCAAGAATGTTCAGAGGAGAAATGACTAGGTTGTGAGAGTTTTTTTTTTTTATTGTAAACAAATGGGATACATGTTGTTTCTCTGTCTGTACATGGCGTAAAGGCGTACCATTTGTGTAATCATAAATTTACATAGGGTAATGTTGTTTGATTCATTCTGCCATTTTTTCCCTTCCCCCCACCCCTCCCACCCCTCCCCTCCATCTATACAGCCCTTCCTTCCTCCATTCCTGCCCCCCTCCCTAAACCCAACTCCAACCCCAACACTAACCCTTCCCACCCCCCATTATGTGTCATCATCCACTTATTAGCAATAGGTTGTGAGAGTCTTAACCCAATCAGTGAGTGGTTGGTATGACTGGAGGAGGTGGGAATTGGGGCCTGGCTTTAGGTATATATTTTGTATCTGGACAGTGGAGACTGACTCTCTCTCTCTCTCTCTCTCTCTCTCTCTCTCTCTCTCTCTCTGCTTCCTGATCACCATGTGAGCTACCTCCCTCTGTCACACTCTTCCACCATGATATTCAGCCTCACCTCAAACCCAAAGAACAGAGCTGGCCTTCCATGGACTAAGACCTCTGAAATTGTGAGCCCTCAAACTTTCTCTCCTCTATAACTGTGACGGTTGGGTCATTTAGTCATAGGTAGCGAAAAAACTGACTAAGACATGGATATAATTTGTTGCATAAAATTGTAACTCCATAAAGTTGATTTTTTAAAAAAAGTTCCATGAATCAGATAAACCAACAACTAAAACACATAAATCCATCCCAAATATTGCCACTCATCATCAGTCCACTCCAACTGCTGTTGTCTGCCTAGAGAGCTGGAACTAGTTTCCCTATACCCACTCTTGGGCCCTTCATGCCTAATCCCTCATGGCAGCTTAAGTGAACCCCTAAAAACAGTGGATCTAGTCATGTTACTACCAGGTTTAAAAATCTCCAACATTTCCTCTAGATTAGAACAAAATATGCTCTTATATTAGTATATCAAAGACTATGTTCAGCTGTGAATCACAGGAAGGCTCCAAGCAGTAGCTTTAAAGAACACAAGTTTGTAGTGGACTAAGTATTACTAAACTAATACCAAGTCTACCATTAGACATCCAGATTCTCTTGTTGCTGTTCTGTGCAAAAATTCCATTCCTAAGTCACCTCACCGTCTAAGACAGATACTGGAGCTCCAGCCATTACACACACATTCCAGCTACCATGAAATAAGATGCACCACCTCCGCTCTTAACAACACACCAAGGAAAATTTTACGCACTCATATTTCTGATATATCGTAAGTGACTGACAGCCTCACCTAACTGAAGAAAAATCGAAGCAAGAAAACATGGTCATTATTTAGCAGAACTAAACATCAGTCTCTCTGCCTGAGGAAGGAGGGGAAGGCTGGCTATTGGGAGTGACTCCAGCCTCAGCCACACGTGGGTCACCATGGTCTGCGGGGGTCTGTGCACCTCCCTCATCCTCTCTCTCCAACTGGCCACCTGACCAACTCACTGTCCCTCCACCATGCCAGCTGAGACTGGCTTCACTTGTCTTCTGCCTGGCTGGCCGGCGAGCTGCTCCTCGGTTCCTCTCCCTTCCTGTGTCTCTGCTCCCAAGTCAACTTCTCAAGGCAGCCTTCAGGACCGTCCCTCTTCCCTCATCTGGCTTACTCTGGCTGCTTCTGGATATCTATTTTGCTTTTTCAAATTACCATAAAAGAAAAAATATCCCATTGCTGCAAACTTCAAGTTCCAGAGGGAGAGGAGGCACTGTTGAAGTAGCAGAGGGCATGATTGTGAAAAACAGGGTCTCCCTCAACTGTCCAAAAACCTTGGTGCTCAAGGACAGTCGGTTCCGCAGGGATTCCAAGCTGCATCTAATGCTTTTAGGAAGCAAAGGCAACTTTTCCATGTCACTGGGCAATCTCCTTCCCTGCCAGTTTGTAACCAGCTTCAAGTATTTTCGTCAGAAAGTACAGCAGAAGAGGCTCTCTACCCAGAAACCCTGAAAGGAGAGAGAAGACAGGAATTGGCTCCCTAGGCTTGCCGCTCTGAGTCTCCGAGGTTGAATCCATGCCTCCTGCGATCCTGTGGCCACTGATCCCAGGGAGCCACCCAGGCTGCACCTGCACTTAATAGATGGGGCTGTAACACTGTGCTCCAGTAATCCTACTCCAGGGGAAAGTGGCAATCGCTGTCCCAGTTTTGCCCACAAAGTCTCTACCCTCCAAGAACCTGTGCATGCCCACGCTGGAGACCGATGCCATGGAAGGCCTGCGCCTGCAACCTCCCGCAGATCTAGAATCCAGCTCAGTGCCCGCGGGGACGCACCGCAGTTCAGTCGAGGCAGCTGAACTAAGGCAGGTTGCTGGGAGGTCTGGACTGGCCCTTAGGACCAGGGATGGACGAAAGGGGCACGAACACTGAGCTCCTCGGCCCTGCATCCTAGCCCAGAGATGGAGCAGAGCTGGAGAGAAGGAGCGCAAGATTCACTTCGCTTTCCAAACCCCAGGGTGCCGCTGCGGTGAGGCTCAAGCGAGAATGAGTCCCAGTTCTAGGGTCGCAATTTAGCTAATTGGAGAGTAGGACGTGCAACAGTTGCGGTGGGTGGATCCCGGCGCAGAGACCACCGCGGAACTTTCTCAAGGCTGCACCCTCCCAGGAGCCCGGAGAGCCGCTGGAAAGGCTGGACAGTGGGCGTGCGCCACAGGGCTTCTCCGGAGCCGCCCGTCGGAGTCCTTGTAGCTGAGGCGTTCGGGTGCCAGCAGCGCCCTCTCGGCCTGCCAGACAGCCGCAGCAGGTCCCTTCCACCCAGTCCGCTGGTGGTCCCTGGACAGCTTCCCAGACGCGCTGCCAGAGCCCCCCAGCCACTCCTGCCTTCCCTGAGCCCGGCGGCGCGGCTGAGCTGGGACTCTGTTGGGACTCTGAGCTCCGCACCTCCCGCCCGCGCTCGGGGAGCTGCCAGGGACACGCAGACAACCCGCCAAGGATGCTCCCCGTGGTCCGCGCTGCGCCCGCGCCTGTCCTCCCGCGCCGCCTCGGGCTGCAGGCGCCACTCACCCCAGGACGGGCGCACCTTCCCCCCGGACCGCCCCGGTGGCATCTGTGTGGCCGCCCCAGCTCCCAGCCCACCTGTGCGGACCCCGGCCGCTGACCCCTCCAGCCGCTGACCCCTCCAGCTGCTGACCCCTCCAGCCGCTCCCGCTGACTGGCTCCCCCCATCCCCACCAACTCCACCCCCACCAGCTCTGGGGGTACCAACAACCGGCTCCTGAGCCTCTTTTCCTGCTCCATCTCTGCAATTCGCCCTTACCCTCGTGGGTCACCTTCTCCACGGCCTCCCTGTCCGCCCCCCACACTAGGAAGGTGGAGAGAACCCGCAGGCAAGGAGAGCTGAGGCCAAGGGAGCATCCCCTGGGACCCCGGTGTCCAAGCAGGGAGAGAAGATGCAAAGGGGCAGGGCGGCTTCTCAATAGGAACCCGCCCCCACTACTGAGGAACTCATTTTAACATCCCCACCCCCACTTCCTACTAGGAGTGACAGCAATGGGGAGTCCTGTTCAAGTCGCAGGGATGCGTTGGTGAGATGCCTCCTCCCTCATTGAGTCCAGCTGGGTCCGTGGTCCTCACTCAGCAAACCCAGCTTTAGATTCTGCCTTGCTCTGGTCTTGGGTACTGTGGACAGTGCGGTGAAAGGTCCACATGACTTAATATGGAAAGACTTGTAATTACATTTTTAAATCGGGGAAAAATAAGCTGGAGAAATGGGATATATACTCCACATTAGAAACCATTAATTGATTTGTTTGGGAAGGGGATTGGTGACACAGGCATGGGGGAAGGTTTTTAATCCCCACCTTGCTGTTCTGTCTGGTTTCCTAGGATGCTTCCGTTGCCTACTGAGGAGCACAAACATGAGTCCTCTTCAGAACTCCCTGCCACCCTTGGTATTTAGATGCAGAATCAGGCAAGGGAGACTAGACTGCTCTCCCTACCCTACCCCAATGCTTTTTCCCCCTGGTCCACCCAGCTGCCACCGGCAATTAATGATGCTCAGACCACATGGGCCCTGGGGGAGTCTGGACCTCCTTAGAGTGGGATTCTGATCCCCTTTCCAAAATCTGCAGGTGAAAAGTCAACTGATGGGAAATCAGAAACCTGCAGAGAAAGCTCAGAGTCGGGAGACCCTGAGATGGGCGGGCCAGCCTCGACCAGCTGGCAGGGTCCTCTGCTGCAGGCCCAGAGCTGGCTCTGCTCCAGCAGACCAGGGGGATGGGGCAGGGCAGGCAGAGGTGAGGTAGGGAGGTTGGCAGGGCACGGAAGGCCAGGCTCCAGGCTAGGACTCAGTGGTCTGCCATCCTGGCCTTGGGGACCACTCCTGGGGAAATGGGCACAGGCACACAGGTGTGGGTGCCCTGGGGCCAGGTGCCTGTGCTGGCCTGACCCCCACAATAGTGGTGCTCGGCCTGGTTTCTCCCTGGTTCCACCCTGCTGTTCCCAGGCAGGAGCCTGGGTACCTCCCTGCGTCTGCCCCTGGGCTGCTTGTGGCAGGACCTTGTGCTCATCTGTTCAAGGGGACAGCACCTGCTCTGCTGGCCTCACGGGGCTCTGGATGGTCCCAGCAGGTATTTACTACTGAGCACTCACCACATCCCAGGCTCATGCTGGGGCCAGGGCTGGGAGCTGAAGCACTGCCTGGGGCCTGGGAGCCAGGCTGAGGGGCAGCTGGGCCCTGCATCCCCAGGGTCCCATCTTCTCTGCCCTACCTGGACAGCTCCTACGTGGACAGGACCAGCAGCAGTGCTCCCCACAGAGGACTCCAGGACACCGGCTGAAGGCCCCAAGGCCAGGGCAGCTCCAGGAGGGACTGAGCAAATGCTAAATGTAACCAAGCAGTACCAAGGTGACCTTCGAGGACACCCAGGAACTACTCAGTGCGCAGCAAAGGATCCAGCTGCCCCAATTGAGCCCGAGGGCGCAGAACAGGGCTAGGACCCGGGCACCTGTGGGTGGCAGGTTGTAGACTTTCTTGAAGAGATCCCTGAGTTGGTGACACCAGCATTCCACTTTTCAGACAAGGAGGCGGTGACCTAGGCTGTGGGTACATCATGTGACTGCTGGTGCTCCACGTGGGGCCTTCTCCAGGTCCACCAAGCCGAGTCTCATGCTCAGCCACCTTTGCTGTGGCGGAGGACACCTCCTGGCTCCCTCGGGAAGCAGGGACTCCACACAAAGGTGCAGGCCAGGTCTCCAGGCTGCACCCTGCACCGGGTAGACAGAGCCAGACACCACTGCTGCCCACATCTGCTCCCAAGGGTGGGCCATGGGGGTCACCAGGGCCATGGGCACTGCTGTGACTGACCCAGGAGTGAGGGGCTCTGGCTCACCAAGTTCAGCCTGGCCTGGTGATCTTGCTCTGGACATCTGGGAAGCATGGGGTCTAGGACACTGATCTGGCCACTGGGAGACCATACTCAAGGGTGGGTACAGGTTCTCCAGCCTGGATTACCCAGAGTGCATCCTGAGCTTGGGCTGGGGATGCAGGCTAAGCCTGGGGGTATTGGGCTCGGTCTCATATGCATCTGAGCCAGCTGGAGAGATGGGGAGCTTCCCGGGGTGGGGACTCTACAGAGGGGAAAGGAGGTGACCAGGAAAGCCAGGGAATAACCCACCACTCCGCTCTGGGCCTCAGGATCTTTCAGGTCCTTGGGTCAGTGTCAGCTGCCTCTCTTTCCTTTGGACATGGGCCCTGGGTGGAGGCAGAGCTGAGGGGGAAGAGATGGTATTATCTCCTCTGGGACCAGGTAGGGAGGTGATGGAGTCAGACAGTCCAGGGACAACTATAGGGAGGACTGAGGACTGCGACAAACAGGAGGCTCATACTTTCTATAAATGGGTAGCGTGTCCCCAGGCCAAGTGCCCTTTGGGAAAGTGGGACCAAGGCGGCCAGATGCGCTTTCCCAAGAGAGGTCAGAATCTTGATTTTCAGGTCAAAATTTCCAATAACAAATTACTGGTCATTAATTCAAAGTCATTTTGATTTTCTATTTTGTGGGCAAGACACAGATCTGTGGGTGCCCTCAGCAGGGACCAGCTGGCAGCCTCTGACCTGTCCTCTTTCCTCTCCTCCACAAAGTCCAGCTAACTTCCCGAGGTCATGCCACTCGTAGAACTTCTGTTCTGTGGCTTTGTGCCTCCTGTCCTGGCCAGCCCAAGGTTCAGAGACACAATTGCCCCCCTGCCCTCCAGCAGCCAAACCTCCTTCCACTGGTTTCCAGCACTCCCGTCCCCAGACTTCCAAACACTTGTCCACTGCTGCTGGGCCCCTGCCCCTCCCGCACAGCCCCGCAACCCTCCTGTCTGTTTAGTTCCGTGATCCATGAGGAGGAGCAGGAGAGACGCCCTCAAGGCTGGCTTCCCTGTTAGCCCTAGCAGGGATTCCTGGCCTCGCTGGCGATGGCTGTGTGAAGTGTTTGCAGAACGCAGAAAACATGAGTCAATAACAGTTTAGCTGGATTGGGAGCAAGCACCTTGCTGCACGGACAGTCACTCCCAGGGGACGGGGTGCCTGTGCAGGATACTGCAGAAGCGCCGAGAAATATTTCCAAAATGTCCCCAGTGAGGCTCAGGGTGCAGGGGTGGGAGGCTGTGCGACACCTGCTCCAGCTGACCTCGGGGACCCTGAGTCCCCAAGCCCCCTTCTGTCCCCACGGCCAGTCACTGACTCCCATGCCTCGACCCACACAGTTCCCCTTGTGACCTTACCCATCCTGCCTCCAGCAGCTGCAGCAGCCCCAGGGCGTGGAGAAGGGACCCATCTCCAGCAGGGCAGGCCCTCGGCCATGCCTTCCTGTCTGGACCCCGTGTGTTTGCCTGGGACAGTCCCCTTTGCCCTCCTCCTGTGGGGACCTTCAGAAGGGCTGCTGCACCAAGTCTAGGCCTGAAAGTGTGGAGCTCCAGGTGGTGGAGGAACCATGAGAGGGAGGCTCTGAAGTGAATTCTGACTTCATGTACTTGCTGGAAGTTTCCTGAGTCTTAAAGCCTGATGATCATCTTTCCGTGGTCCACATCAAGCAGGCCTGTCTGCAAGGCTGGCGGACACCAGGATGAAGGCTCTTGGTCCCTGGTCTTTTGGAATGTGCTGTCCTGTGAGGACAGAGTTCTGGAAGAGGGTGTGTGAGCTGCGGCAGGTTGTGGATATCATCCCTATTCTGGTGACTTCCCAGTGTACCCCTCAGCCCCAACTTCACCTGTGAGCTCCCAACTCAGTCATCTGTTTGAGACTACAGGTGTCCTGCTAGATGTCTGGAGCCCAGCTGACCCAGAAACCCACCCATATGCCTTTCTTCCCAGCCTCCTGGGTGGCTCATTGCATGGCCCACTGTGATGGGTGACTAGGAGCAAAGACCTGGGCAGCAGGCTTGCTTTATCTCTTACCCTCCAGAAGCCAGTCTGGTGACACTACCTTTTCCAAAAAAGCACAGTCTACCTCTTCTCTCAAGTCCTGGCCTCTGCTATGGTTACTGTCCTTGCTTACTAAAGAAAGACATGGACTGCCTATCCCATTCCTTCTCCTCTATGCTGCCACCCCGAGAGATAGAGAGGAGAAGGTCTGAAAGAGGAAATCTGGTCCTGGGACTCACACCCCTTCTTAAACCTTCCAGGGGCTTCCCACTGCATCTTGAATAAAAGCCAGGCTCCCTGCCAGGCCAGATGAGCCTACAGCTATGGTGGACCCCTGCTGGTCCCTGCAGTGTGTTCCTGGCCCCTTCCTACCCTAGACTTGCTCCCTAGCTCCTATGGCCTGCTCTGAACTTGGTTGTCTCAGGGCCTTTGCACCTGAGCTTCCTCCTGCTTGGAATACCTACCTCTGGCTGCCTGGTCCCTTCAAATCAGAGAAATGGTGACTCCCTGGGAAGCTTCCATAAGCACCATGGGGAATAAGAGCCAAGGATGTCAACCTTTCTCATTTTCTGCACAGGATGTTGTCAATCTGGTAATCATCTGTCTTTCCTGCTCCAGTGTCAGCTGTGTGGGACAGGCCTTCTCTTCAGCCCAGAACCAACAGTGTCCAAACCATCCAGTGATCAACCAAGAGCTACTGAGTGTGTGAGTCAGAAGCAAAGCAAGGGCCCCTCTGCAGGACACACTGAAGCCGAGCCCTGAGTTCAGCAGGGGAGGGGAGCTGCAGTTGGGAGACTAGAATTACAGGCGTAGGAGGCCGGTCATCTGGGGGAAATCAGCCATCTGGGGCTTTTGGGTACACAAATCCAGCCAGCCCACAAGGCCGAGGGGGCTGCCAACTTCCAGTGAGGTCCAGGCAGTGAGGACTTCAGGCTTCGTGGGCCACAGGGGCTCTGCCACAACCACTCGGCTGCCACTGCAGTGTGAGATGAAGACCCATGGGTAGGGCTACGTTCCAATAAAACTTTATTTAGAACACCAGAATGGGGGCCATGCTCTGCAATGGCTTCATTGCTGGCCTGGGAGCCCAGATTTGTCAGAGCAGGCCATTTGGGATTTAGGGTATGAGGAAACAGGGTTATCTGTTCCACTGGGTCCAGAGCTGTGTGCCCTCAGGAAGTCAGGGGAACTCTCTGGGCCTCAGTTTGAACCTCTGGAAAATGGGAATAGCACCTCTCTAGGGAGTTGGGGGCTAAAATGAAATTGAATGTCTACACTTGAGAAGGAGAATGTAGGACTGCTGTGTGTCCCTCTGCACGTGGGAAGTCCCCGACACAGGCTCTCCCCATTTCCTTACTGTTTTCCTGGCTGGGTCTTCACTAAGTCACATGTGCATGACTTTGACCCCAGTGCCTTGAGAGGCTGAGGCAGGGATGCAAGTCTGAGGCCAGCCCGGGCAACTAGTGAGACCCTGTCTCAAGATAAAAGGGCTGGGGATGCAGCTGAGCGGTGGACGGAGCATCCCTGGGTCCAATCCCCAGTACAAAAACAAACAAGCAAATAGTCACACCACCGTCTCTTTTGAGATCAGTGTTGCTTCAAGGCAGAAGGAGGGAACATCTGGCTTCAGACCAAATGGCTTCAGTGCCAGCTGCACAGCTAAGGGGGCCCAGGCTGGGTGCCCCTGGCACATGGGGGCATCACTGGTGGTGCCAGCACACACAGGTGCTGGTTTTGGTGGCCCCGTGGTGGCTCGGTGCTTGCCTGTCCCTCCCACACAAGCAGCCCTGTAGCACGGGAGCTGCACCACATGCAGGGCCCACAGGGCAGAGCCAGGGCCTTGTCCCCAGAGGGCAGACTGGGACATTCGAGGGAAAGGAGGTGTGGGTGTGACGAGGGAATCAAGAGAAGGGGGCATGGGAGGTTCCATCTCTGACAGACCTGCAGCCAAGTGGCATGGGTGACGCACAGGGCTCCAGCAGCAAGGCTGGCAATGCCTAGACTCCTTGCTGTACGCTGGTGACCAAACAGGACATGGCCCTGTGTGTGGGGAAGCTCTAGCTTTTGTGGCCTGGCTGGCCCAGCCTGCACAGGTCGGGGAGGTGCTGCCAGATGCTTGCCATGCAGGTCCTGTCTGCGCTCTAGCAACAGCCCGCCCGTCCCCAGCTGGAATACGGCAACAAGGAAGCAGAACCTCCTTCCGGCCAAATACAGCCCCTCTGCCTCACAGCTGGCTGTGCACGTGGCACAGAGGGTGGATTTCCTCCCCAACATTGTGTCCCTGGCAGGTACTGCGGCCCGAGGCCCTGAAAGCCTCTCAATGCTGTGACCTGCTGCCTTGTGACATGCTTGGGAAGAAAAGGACACAGCCAGTAGGGACTTACCTTTCTTCCTCCACTCTGCTCACACTCCCACAAGCCATGCCTGATAACAGCACCTGATCCAGCAGTGCTGGAGCTGCAGATGACGAACTTGATGAGGGTCCAGTAGGGGAGGAGATTTGGGGGGAATGTCTGCCTGGCTGTCCCTTCCCTCAGCTCCTCTGTCCTGTCAAAATCTTGGTTGACACAGGGCAACTTTCAAAATGCCTTCCAAGACCTACCCTGGTGGTTCCATTTTGCAGGCACACCAGTGTCCCATGCAAGGGGAGCCGAGACCCCCTGCCCACCTGCAGGGATGCGGCGGGGCAGAGCTGAGGCTTTCACTCGAGATCTGAGTACCTTCCTGGCAGAGTTCAGGGCCGAGGCCAGGGCCAGGGAGGGAACTGGGCATGGATACTGATGCCCTCGGGCCTGCCATTTCCTACGAGTGCTGGACAATGTGACCTCAAAACAAAGGAGCTGGGTACTTTTCGCCACAGAAAAGGGCACAGAGGGAACAAGACCGGCCAGGAGGGCAGAGACCCGCAACCCTGACCTGACAGGCCCTGCTGCTGCCATGGAGGCCTTTGGGAAGAGGAGAGCAGGGCAGGAGGGAGCTACCAGGGCAGGGTCGTCTCCAGACTGGAACCCCTGCCTGGTGGCCCGCACTGGAATCCCAGGGCTGAGGTCAGGGTCGGGGAGGGAACAGGACACACATTCTCTGCAACCCTGGGCGGAAGTGCTGAGATGCCCACCTCGGCCTCCTCTGCCCGGTGGGTGCAGGGAAGTGGACACTCTCCTCTGCTCAGGGAATCACTACGCAAATGGCTGGAGACCATGCATTTGGGCCTGTCAAGCCCTTTCGACAGGCGCATGCACTTTCTGCACATTAGGATTTGGGGACTTATTGAGCCATGAGCTTGAGACTGGCTGCAGCCTTTGCTTCTCTGGCTTCACATTCGCCCTGGCTCAGATGTTCCTCCCAAAGTGACGGCCTGGCAGGTGCCAGGGATCCAGAGATGAACCCAACGCTGACAAACAAGAGCACAACCTTGCGCGAGTGTGGGTGCCGTCAGGTTGATGAACCAAGCAAGTGACTGTGACAGGCGAGGAAGAGCACAGACGGGGAGGGGGGGCAGCAGGCTTCCTGGAGGCAGCATCCAGGAGGAAGGGGCCAGGCAGCGCTTCAGAGGGAACACAGTGGGCCAAGCCACAGGGCCCTGCCTGGAGTCGGGGAAGCTAAATGGAGACCAGGTGGCAGCCAGTGAGGCAGCAGGGGTCTGAGTCCTGCAGGCCTGGCAGGTGGCCATGCCTGGAGGCCCCAGGCTGTCTCTGGGTTCAGAGGACACTCGTTGCAGTTGCTCCACTGATGCTGCTCAGAGGCCATGCTTTTCAGGCCCGGGCGTGCCACGCCTGGAAGCCACGCCCTCAGGAGGTCCTAGGCTGTTGCCTGGCTAGAGGCCTGGCTTCCCTGGCCAGGTGAGGAAACCTGCCCCGGCTCCAGGTTCTTTCTGCAGAGGAACAGGGAGGGCCTTGCAGCAAACACCCCAGGGTGACCCTGGGCCCTTGACTGCCCCCTAGAGGTGTCTGGATAATGGGACAATGGCACCTGGAGCCCATACAGGAGGGCTGAGAGCCTTGGGCCCCAGGAGAAGGCCAGAGGACTATGCAGAGAACTTGGCATCACAGTGGGTCACAGGAGGGTCTGCCCTGGCCCTGTGCTGGAGCCTGCTCTTCCAGGCAGGCAGGAAGGGATGTGTTCCCTGGCCAGAGGACCCATCACTAAGCCAACGGACAGAGTGGGAAGGAGGCTGGCACCTTCCTTTTCTCACCTGGCCCAGGAGGGCAGGCACCTGCGATGGTAGGGAGGCCTGCAGGTGGCCAGTGTCCTGGCCCAGGGACAGGAGGGTGGCTGCCCAGCTCGGGCCAGTGCTCCTGGGGAACCAGTCCTTCCTGCTTCCCGAGAAGTGCTGGGCCCCAGAGGCCCAGCCCCCAGGCTGCACCTACTGTGGATGTGCTCAGCCGTCTTCCGCCACAGGGCCTGCAGGGTCACCTCGGAGCCCGCCCACTCCAGGAGCATCCTTCAGCAGTACAAGTGGGTGCTGTGGCACAGGGTGTTGAAGGCTCTCTGCACGGGGACGAGAGACAGAGCTGCACATGAGTTGAAGGCACCCTGGCACCTGCCGTCCTCCCTGCCTGTGACACGCAGCACTGGGCTCCAGCAGGGCCAGGGCTACAGGCCGCCTGCTAATGAGTGATTCCATTGCCACAGAGGCTGCGCATGCCCTGCAGTCAACAGGCCACTGCCAGGACCATGCCTGGCGCCTGGCCAGTGCTCCTTTCCCAAGTTCCATCCTCTCTGCACAGGGTGACCCCATTAGCAGGGTCCCCGCCCCTGCCTGTCAGCATCAGTGGCTTCTGAGGAAACAACTGGCCACCATGCGACAACTGTGCAACCCGTGTCACTTGGTGCCAGTCTCCTTTGCTGGCGCTGGTGGCTCTGTCCCTCATACTGGTCTTGAATCTGTCCCCTTCAGTTTCTTCTGACTCCTGTGGCTCCTCTCCCTTCCGCTGCCATGTCCCTCCTTGGCTCTGCAGCTTGCAACTACAACAGGTCCACACAGTTGACCTGTGTCTCCCAAAGGAGAAACCCCAGGCCACTCCAGTGCTCAGGGGACCATGTAGGAAGAGGCAGCTGCAGAGAAATCAGTCCAGGTAAGGGACACTGAAGTAGGAGGCCCCGGGCCACTAGGACCTGCTGTTGGGTGCTGCGTGGAGACAGTCTGAATGCGGTGTGGCTGGAGGTCTGGTGATGAGACCACAGGCCAAAGCTGCCAGCATGCCATCCTCCACAGAGGCTCTTGAAGGAACCCACCCTGGGATGCTCCACTTGGGACTGCTGAACAATATGCTGGTGGCCGCCTGGGGAAGGGAGGTGGTACCTGGGGATTTGCCTCCATGAAGGGGCTGTGGATCTCAGCATGACAGGCACAGGAGGGCACCTGGCACTGACTCAAGAGAAGTGGGACACAGAAAGATGGTGGGTTTGGGAACCGCAGCTCTAACGATGACAAGTGGCTGACAGAAATACGGCTCTCCATGCTGCTTCCGAAGAGGGCCAGGTGCAGGAAGCTTTCTCTTTCCCCTTTTTTAACTTTTCCAGGTGGACTTAAAACTGCATCTGGACTTCGAGCGGAAAGGGCCCATTCAGAACTCTAAAACACACACGCTCAGCTGGCGACAGGGAGATGGCCTGATCGGGGAGTGGGGGCTTCAGGAAGCAAGAGAAGCTGGTGGGGAGTCTGGCGTAGCGGATGTTCCCTCCTGGTCCCAGGGTCCCTGAGGAGTCGCGTTCCAGGGACTTATGGGAGGGGGCAGCCAAGAGCAGCATCTGACGGATTCCCAGCCTCAACTTGGAAGGAGACAAGGCCCTGGGAGGCCCAGCTTCTTTGCCTCCTGTGGTCACACTGTCCTTCTACCCTGGGAAGCCAGTTCCCACTCCTCTACTGCTCACGTGCCTAGAGAAACCTGTTGTGAGAGTCTCTATAAATTCCCTCTCCTGGCCCCTCAGGGGCCCTCCCGGGTCCCTCTCCTCTCTGCATCCCTCCCACACTTATACTAGCCTTGCTTTGAAAGGGCTTTCTGCTACAGGTGAGGTGGCAGGTCAGCTGACAATGGGGTCTCTGGCTGGGCACCTCGGTTCAAATCCCCCTTCACTGTGTGATCATGGGCAAGCTGCTTAACATCTCTGAGCCTCAGCTTCAACGTGTGGAAAGGAAAGGGAGCAGCAGAGAATGGGAGGCTCCTGCATGGTTCTGCTGGAGGCTGTGCATCATTGTGCACCCTGACTTCATTCCCACGACAGGGAGCAGGAACAATGGCGGGTCAACACAGCAGCTCTTTGCAGGAGCAGATACGACAGTATGCGGTTCTCCAGAAACAGCAGTTACCCTTCTCCTTCCAGTCCCACCGGCTGATGGAAATCACGCTGCATTCCCAAGTGCCCATTGCCTTAGTGGCCGGAATCTGGTGGCCTCAAATTGTCGCTGGCAGCAAAAATGACCCGGTTCCAGGTCAAACTTGGCCTTGGATAAACCAGCATGATTGGGCTTCATTAAAAATGTGTAAGGAACAGTTCCGCAAACGTGATCAGCTTGTGCTTGCCATATAGTCCAATGGGACTCTCGCCTGCGTGAACCCCCCCCCCCACCCCGCGCCTTGCTGACCTTTAAGCTGATTGGTTCCTGCCTAGCCCCCACCCCTGTGTGATTTCCTCAATAAACGAGTTCCTGCTGTGAAAAAAAAAAAAGAAATGTGTAAGGAGAGCTCAGTAAAGTCGCAGCATCCCAGGTGGGGCAGAGGAGGAGGAGGAAGAGAAGCAGGAAGAGGAGGAGGAGGAGGAGGAGGAGGAGGAGGGGTTATGAGGAGGAAGACCTGGGCTTCCAGGGGCACCCTGAGGTACAGAAATTTCCAGGCCAGGCAGGGGAGTGGAGGCCCTCTGCTGCCCTGGGCTGAGGTCTGCCAGCTGCTTCCTCCCACACTGACCCCACTGAGATCACCGCCACCTCCCTGCTTTCCCAGCGCCAGCTGCAGGGTGCCCAGTGCCTCTGCCCAACAGCCTCCAGCATCTCTGGAGAGCTGTGTCCCTGGACCATGGACCTCTCCAATCCCTGCTTCTGCTGCCTCCCCTCCCTGGGTGGGAGCCTTTCGTGCTAAGGACCCCAGATTTCCTGGCGGCCAGGGACTGCAGGGACCTGGACCCACTCAGAGGAGGAACTGCCTACTCCCCTCTCTATGAAGGAAGCTGAGTGGGCGAGGCCTGCAGCAGGCCAGCTTCCCACTCCTTTCCTTTTTGGAGGCTCCATGCTGCTTCCCCAACACAGGCCCTGGATGCCAGCCTTGTGCACACACTTGCTGGTGGCCAGGAGTCCTCCCCTTCTCACACAAGCCGTGGACAGGTGCTCTCCCAGAGCCCAGCACACCTGTCCTCCCTCCCTGCAGCTGTTCCTGCCCCACAGCACCTGCCAGTCTTCCCGGCCTGACCTTGATCCCTGCAGGGAAGGCACTGTGCTCAGTCCACATCCAGAGCAAATCACGGTGTCTTCTTCACTGAGCGTCTCCAACCTGGATGGGCGGTGAGGGTGGCCCTGGCTGGAGAGGGCGACCTGAATGAGTGTCCTTGAGGAGTCCCTTACAGCCCTGCCCCTCAGACCATGGAGATGGCAAGGGTAGGCAGGAGCAGGACTGGACTGGAGAGTGAAGCCTGTGGACCCCAACTGGACACATGCAGTCTTGGTCTGGCCCAACATGCAGTGGTCTGGTCCAACGTGCAGGACTTTGGCATTTCACAGGGTGGGGACAGTGACCCATGCTGCCAGGACCCAGAGGTCAAACCCCCAGCTGGCTCACTGGGGAAGACTAAGGTCCAGAGTGGAACGCTGAGGGTGCAGTCATAGACAAAGAGACCACAGAAGAGCCACCCTGCCCTTGGGAATCACTTCCTGCTGTTTTCTGGTGGCCGACACTGGTCATTCCTGGCCAGCCTCATGTAGGAGGTGACTCCTGGACCCATGGCCAGGGGTCCTTTGCACTCTGGTTTCCACAGAGGCCAAGTGGATGGGAGGCCCAGGGGGGGAGGTGGACACTCCTTCCCTGCTCCGCCTGTAGGACAAGAGCTCTGGCCCTTGCCTTTTCCTCCAAGTGTTCCTTTAGCCTAAGTGAGGTGACAGGTCCCCACTGTCACTGGTCCCTGGTGAGTCCCTCAGCCCTGCTGAGTCCTGCGCACATCTCTGAAGTGCAGGTGTGTTCTGACCTTGACCCTGGGACCCCGACTCCACGGCACCTGAGCTCCTTTCAGGCAGTGTGCCTCGAGTCTGAGCTCTGTTCAGAAGCCGTGTGGTCCCCAGGGGCACTGACCAGCTCCCACCTGGCCCCAGGGCCTCCTCACTGTCCAGTTTTCTGGCAGCTGCCCAGGAATCCTGGCTTTCACTCTCCTCTGACATAGATATGGACCACAGGTCTGGGGAGCCAGGGTCTCCCTGCCACCTCATCCATATTCCTGGGAGGTCTGCTCAGGTGGCATGGGGATGACAGTGCGGGTAGACTGGCCAGGACTGGTGGCCATCTTGAGGAATAGAAGACCCTGGAAGGCGGCCAGCACAGCGCTGGGCCTGCCCTTTTCACATCCTCCCTGGAGATAAACCTCCTTCTCCAGCAACAAAAGCTCATTGCACGGCCTTGGCACGACTCATGTCCCACAGGGCTGCAAAGGACTGCCTGACTCCTGGGCAGAGACATGACGACTCCTGTTTGCTGCTGTCCAGGGTGTCCTCCGGTCCCTCCTGCTCCCTGGGGAACCGTCCCAGTAGGCAGAGGGCTGCATCTCCCACTTGAACACAGGCCATACTGCCCTGCCCTGACCAACTGTACCCCCACGCCTGGAGTGAGCTGCCGCTGAGCTGGCTAAGGATGACCAGCAGGCCCAGGGACAGGGCACTGAGCACAGCAAATGGGGGGAACCTGGCCGGCAGGGCTGCTGGGGCACGCAGAGGCCAGTGTCGTCCCCCACTCCGAGTCCCGTGAGCTGTCTCTCGGCAGCCCTGTGCACAGCTTCTGGCCTGCACTGTGCTGGCACAGTGGGGTCTGTGCATGACAGAGGGCAACTCTGGACCCTTCTGAAAAAGGGCCCCAAGTGACAGAGTGCACTTCCAAGACAAGTACCCACGGCCTCTCCTAGCCCACGGCATCTGGAGCACCTAGACTGACGCTTCTCCCTCCCGCCAGCGCACAGCAGTCCTGCAGCTGAGGCCAGAGGTGGGGCCAGAGCCAGTGGCCAGTGGCACTCTGGTTGGCAGTAGGCACAGAGCTGGCTCTGCTGCTCTCTGGCTCCCTGACCTGACAGGGTACTTCTGTCTTCACTTCCTCAACTGCAAAATGGGGACACCCTGACCTCATGGGACACCCTGGCCTCATAGGTCTCCAGAAGACCAAGTAAGACAAGGGCTGCTTCTCCAGACCCAGGCTCAGTGCATGATGAGGCCGGGCTCCCAGAACCTGTGGCTTCTGCTGGAAGTGAGTCACTGGAGGCCGTGAGCACAGCAGGCTCTGCAGCTCAACTGGGATCTGCCCCTTCCCTTGGTGGCTCTCGCTGATGGCCTGGTGCATCTGGAGGGAGGACACTTCCCCAGAGGGCTTGCTCTGGATGTGCACACATCTGGGGGTGGCTTGTCCTGGTTCTAGGCTCTCAGTTCACATGTGTTGGCTGAGTCTGAGTCCCTTCCTTGAAGGGTCAGCTTAGGGTTCATACCCATCTTCTCTTCCTTGTGGCTGTGCTGATGGACACTTGGTAAACCCGCACATGGAAGCAGAAGGCCTGAGTGCACATGCGTGCCTCACATGCTGTGGCACAGTGGGACAGGCTGGGTTTGTGATCTGCTCCCAGCTAACATGCTGGAAGGCATGGGTAGTTCTTCCCGGCATCTTCCATCTCATGCTCACACCAGCCCCAGGGCAGCAGTGTCCCCTCATGGGGTGTTGACTGGGTCCAGGAGTCAGGTTCCCTCCTCCACCTTTTCCCAACAGGGAAGAGGCGGCTCTGGGTTGCAACCTCACCAACCCCAAGTGGCTTTGCTGGAGGAGCGGGGTGGGTATGGTGCACCCTCTGTGCCCCTCCTGGGGTGGTGGCCCTCGCTCTGCTGCACCCCCACAGGCCCGGCCCAGCCAAGCCCTCTGCCCTTGCATGTGATCAAGCAGGCATGTGCTGACACCACGACATTCAGAAGGGATGTCTCCCTGTGCACCACATGGCTCTGTGCCAGGCACCCCGCAAGCAGGGAGCCTATGTGACTGAGAAGGTTTGCCTGGCCCATCCCTGCCTGCTGCAGGCCCATCAGTGGACCCTGCGGTGACTGGAGGCTTGGAGAAGCCCCGCGGTGTCCCCTGGATGGGGGCTGCTCTGCTCGTGTCTCTGTGGCTCCCTGTGCCCACCCCAGCTCGGTGGGATGGCGAGGAACATGAAGGGAGCCGCGAGCTGCAGCGACTGGAGCTGGACTGTCCTCCACAGCAGAGGTGCTCTGCTGCTGCCAGCCGCCATCCTGGCTCCCCCGAGTATTTATTTAAGCCAACACATTGCTCTGCTAATTGGAGAACATTCCATGTGAAAACAGACCTTTTAAAACAACAGCAGCGGCAACAAATATAAACAGCTGCAGCCACAGAAGTACAAAGGCATGGCAGGGGGAGGAGAATTAAAGGCGCCTTGTGTGGGAAAAACCCATATTCTGGTTCCTGGGCACAGCTAGCCGGGCCTTGTGACCCTGCCTTCACCGCGCCCTCCTTTCCTCCTCCAGGACCCACCTGGTCTGGGCTAGAGGAGGTGGGGTGGCTTCCGAGGGGCGGCCACTCAGCCAGTGGGGACAGGCCCTCCTGGCTGGGCTCCTGGGCCGGCCTCAGGCTTGGCAAGGGGAGGCAGGGAGGCCATACCTCTGCACAAGGAGAAAGGCCACTGCTCCTCTGGGGCTGGATAGGCTGCTCCCAGAGACGCTCCAAGCGACAGCCTTGGCCTTCCTCCCAGAAGCCCCCGAGGCATCAGGGCCAGGTGGGAGTCCAGGGTGTGCTGGGAGGAGGGGCAGCAAGAGAGGGCACTGGGTTAGGGGACCCAGTGGATGGGGCGGAGGGACCAGGCTGTCCCCAGCTGAGGAGCACTGGCTGTGCGACCCTGACCAGGACGAGGTCTCCAGGCCTCCTTCCTCCAGCTGTCAAGGGCCTCCTGCCTGCTGCCCTGGAGTCCTGCCAGGGTCAGACGTGATGCCTGCAGTGCACGGGGCTGTCCTGCTGAGTGGGATTCTGAAAGTCTGACAGGTCCACCGATCAGAGGTACTGTCCTCAGAGAACACAGGGGGCGTGAGTGGTCAACAGACGGCTGTGAACAGATGTGCCCAGCACAGGCCCAGGATTCTGGGGAGGCCCTGCATTCAGCTCTCAGTGGGTCCTTGGCACATGATGCCTTGTCCCCTTCACTCCTCAGCCTCTGTCTCCTTTGATCCTCAGGCTCCATCCTCTTCTCTCCTCAGCCTCTGTCTTCTTCTCTCCTCAGCTTCCATCCTCTTCACTCCTCAGACTCCATCCTCTTCACTCCCCAACCTCCATCCCCTTCGCTCCTCAGCCTGTCTCCTTTGATCCTCAGCCACTCCTCAGACTCCATCCTCTTCACTCTTCAGCCTCTGTCCCCTTTGCTCCTCAGCCTCTGTCCTCTTTGCTCCCCAGCCTCTGTCCCCTTCGCTCCTCAGCCTCTGTCTCCTTTGATCCTCAGCCTCCATCCTCTTCACTCCCCAGCCTCCATCCCCTTTGCTCCTCAGCCTCCATCCTCTTCACTCCCCAGCCTCCATCCCCTTCGCTCCTCAGCCTGTCTCCTGTTTCCCTGCAGTACGTGGGGAAGGTTCTTTGAAAATGCTGCTCATCACACCTGGAGGGCTGGATAACACCAGCGCTCTCAGAGGGTCTGATGTTTACTGTCGGGATGACAGGAGCTCATAAAATGTCCTGGGTTGGGAGAAGATGCCAGCTCATCCACCAGGCTTCCTGTGAGCAGGGCTCTTGTCACCATGCCTGGGACGAGGGCCAATGACTGAACCCGCCCTCAGTGTGCAGGCCATCTCAGCAGCAGGCCGGGCTGGGCTGCCCATGGGTTCACAGGCTCCACCGTGGCCAGCCGAGTCAGGGCAGGAATCAGGGAGAGGGAGCACCTCTGCAGATGCCCCAGGGGTTCCGGGCACCATAGGCCAGAGGGGACGATGCATTCATGCGGGGACCGTGTCCTGTGTTGAGGTGGCGCTCGCGGTGCCTCTGCTGTCCTCAGCTGTCTGGTTACTCTAAACTCAGCCCCTGCAGCCTCTTCAGGGCCCCCAGATGCCAGGTGAGACCTGGGTCTCTGGAGAGGGGGTAGAGGACTCAGGGTCCCTCGTTCAGAGACAACAGAAGCAGCACATGCTCAGGACCACCATGGTGACTGGTGTGGGGGGACAACTTGGGCTTCACCTGGGACAGCTGCTTGGGGAGCACTGACCGCCAGTGCAGGACAACTCCAGTGCTCAATGGCCGCGGCTCCTGCCGGCCCACCCACCTTCCCTTCTCTTGGTCCCCTCAAACTGCCTGAGGATCACTTGGAACAGGCCTCTTGGCACAGCAAGTGGTGGGTGCTGCTCCTCATGGCAGCACTAAGCAGAGGGCACCAAGGCCTTACAAGACCTGGGAGGGCCCTGGGTCAGTGTCCACCAGGCCTGCGGGGCTGGTAAAGCAGTACTCGCACCCCAGAATTCCCAGAGGTTAGCTGGGCAGGAGCCGGGAGGCTCCAGGTGACCAGAACTGCTCTTCCTGCTCAGGCCCAGGCCCCTGGGCTGCCCAAGTGATGTGTGACGAGCAGACTGCAGAGTGTGGACACCTGGGTCAGGGCAGAGCATGAGCCTGGGCACAGACAGAGAGCCTGTCCAGAAGAGGGAATGAGGCAGATGGAGTGGGCTCTGAAGAGCTGCGGCTAGGACTTTCTGGAAACCCCGCTTGCTGGCTGTGAGGACTGCAAAGGGCCTGAGCCCTGGTGCTGGGGGAGGACCCGCCACAGACCTGTGGGGCCAGGGTCAGCTGCCTGGCCGAGGGCGGTGGGTGTGCCACTCCTGAGGCTGGACTGAGCCCTCCTGTTCTCAGCTCTCCTGGGAGCCAGGAACGGAGGCCGGGAAGGGACAGCTGGGAGGAGCTGACCCTCCACACAGGGCCCTGAGGGCTGCATGGGGTTAGGGACACTGCGTCCTGGCCTGGGTGCCCACCATGGCCCCTGGGTAGGGGACGCCCTCCCTATGTATGGGCCTCTCTTCTGATGACCCTGGCTGTTCTCACCACAATGTGGCGTGTGGCTCACAGTGTCCAGGCTGGATGTGCAAACCTGGTCTGACCCTCCACACCCAAGTGCTGTGTCCCAGGGTGGCCCCACTCTGGGGTGGCAGGAGGGCACCTTGCTGCTGGCCCCTCCCCACCATGTCCCCCTCACAGCCAACAGAAGGCCACCCAGGGCCGGTCATTCCTGGAACACCACTGTACCCTGGCCTCAGGTGACCCTGCCAGGAGACTGACCACCACCCACAGGGAAGCTGAGCTCCCACGGCAGGGGACACCACGCGGGGATGCCACCTCCCACAGGCTGGTTTTGTGGTCTGTGTGCTAAGAGCTAGTGCTGGCTATGGCCTTCGCAAGAGGCGCTTCCTAGGACAGGGGGCTGCACTGCCCCCGATGCCCCCACAGGGAGCCGCCCCTCCCTGCCAAGCACCTGGGTCCTGGGGGAGGGCACCTAGCCCTCAGCCTTCTCTGCCCAGAACCCTGGAGATGTGCACACCTGGCGACCAAGGACAGCGGCCTGAGGGCCGAGCACTGTGGAAGTAAGGAGGGCACAGCCAAGTCATGTGCAGCGCTCACCATGTGCTGGGGTGGGCCAGCATGCCACCTACTGTGCCCAGGCAGGGTAGGTGCTGCCACCTGGGAGCCTACCTCTGCTGTCACGGGCCTGCTGCCCACAGGGGGCTGTCCCTCGGGCCCTGACGGGAGGCACTGAAAGGCTGCCAGCCCAGGAGAGAGGAGCAGGTGTCCAAACATGGCCATGCATCCATGGCACAGGCACCTGACACAGGGCAGGCAGTCTCCCAGGGGTGTCCCAGGACTCATAGGGGTTGTGCTGTGACCCAGGGTTGTACCTTGAACTCCAAGTAGCTGACCTTCACTACTTCCCTCAGGACGCCAGGGACAGTTTCAAGAAGCACCTGCCCTCTGAAGGACTCCTTGCAGGTGCAGGGCAGGGCCACGTGCTGTCAGGAAGGGGAAATGCCACCTGCAGTCAGAGCTCCCAGGGGGAAGCCCACAGGGAACCCGGCAGTCCCCTGCCCACTGGATCTTGGGCCTGAGAGTGCAGTGACCAAGGACACAGTGGAACGCCTGCTGGTGGCAGGCAAGGACCTGGTACCCACAGCAAGGCTAATTTGCTGTGCCCAGCTTCGAGCAGAGGCCTCACCTCCAAGAGCTTCAGGGTTGGATCTGGCTCAGCGGTGTAAGGCCCTGGGCTCCATCCCCAGCACCCCAAAAGCCAAGCAACCCAGCAAGCACGTTCCAGCTGGAGGCTCCTGGCGGAAGGTTGGCACACACGCATGCATTGAGGGTCACCTGGGCTGCCTCACACGCATGATCAGCACAAGCTACACCCGCCAGGGCACAAAGGTGACGGAGAAGCTGTGTCCCCATGGGCTGCTCCTGGACCTTCCCTCTCCTCTCTGAGAGCTTTACTGCACAGCGTTTCCCACGCTGCCTTCCCAGGTCCACCTGGACTGCAGAGTTCTCTCTCTGGTGTGCAGAGGTCTGGGAAACCCGGCACCATCCCCTCCTGCAGACCCAACACCCAGCGGCATTCCTCCAAGGCTGCTGAGGAGGCTGTGAGCCTGTCCTGCAGAGTCTGGAAGGAGAGGCTGGGCAGGGAGGGTTCACATCTTACCTTGGCATCCTGCTTCGTGAGGAAGTCCACGGAGTCGAAGTCCCTGTGTGTGCCCATCCCGCCCATCTTCTTTGGCAAGTGCACCATGTTCAGCTCCTGGAAGGTGCTGGAAACAAAAGGCAAACGGGGGTCTGAGCACTGAGGCCCACAGAGGAGGCAGGGGTGGCAGGAGGTCCTCCGCCAGCACCTCCGGGTTTGGAGACAGGAGCTCCAGGCATGCGCGACACAGTGGGTCAGGCCCACAGGCAGTGCAATCTGGGGGTGCACTGTCTTCTTCCTGGCCCTGGGCACCAAGCGGGCCAGGCAGGGAATGGTCAGCTGGGGGATGGTGATGGGAATTTTCATTTCCACTTCAAGATACTGCAGGCTCTGGTGCATCTGTCCTCCACTTCCTGAGAGGGAAACCATTTGCTGGGGGAGTCCAGACTTGTGCATGTGTGGCCAGGCCAGGGAGGCCCCAGGTTCTGGGCCTGGGGCCCAGTCTGCCTCCATGTCCAGCTGGGAACCCCTTCCTCAGCAGGCAGGACCTGGTAGGTGCCCACAGGGCTCTGGCAGGATTGACACAAGTTCCGTCCCTCACACCCCATGTCCCTCCCTGAGCCTTCCTCTGCTGTCTGAGCCAAAGCCAGCAGAGCTCTGGAGGACACCACGCTCCTGCACAGGAATCACACAGGCAAACACGGCCGGACACTGTCACTGACTCCCCATGAGCTGAAGCTCTGAGAAGAGCCAGGCCAAAAGGACCAGTCTTCCTCGGGCCTCCCTGGCCTTGTCATCTTGCTGCCCACCCCAGCCACTTCCTAAGGTCCATTTATCAAATAAATACACACAAATTGCTGCCAACACATATTTAATGCACCCGGCATCTGAAGAGAGGTGTTACTTGATTTGAAAATCTACCCACATGTGTGGCCTACCGGGTGCCCACCTGCCCCTGACGGTCTTAGATGCTTCAGGGCCAAAGACCGACTGGGAAAAAACATGGGCAAAGGCCATCAGCTCTCGAGAAATGACATAAACTAAATCCAAGGCATTAAGCCGTGGCCCTGCCAGCATGACCAGGCATCTGCCAGTCCAATTTCTGGAGGCAGGACAGTGTACAAATGCAGCATTATGAATCCTCAAAATAAATCCGCACGTCTCCTCAGAGCTCTGGGCAGCTCTGCCCCTCCTGGCTCCTCCTCTGTGCAGATGACTAGGAACAGCACTGGTGGCTGGGCCAGCCTCCTGGGACTGGAGGAGCCAGAGCTAGCCAGTCTGTCTTCCCGCTGTGAGGAGGCTCCTGGTCCATCTGGAGGGGGGCCAGGGTTGGGGCAGAGGCCAGGCAGGTGGGACAAGGTGGTGAGGTTGGAGAGCAGAGGAGGCCAGCCCACAAAACCTGCTTTATTCTGCCACCTAAAGGCCAGCACATCCCAAGACAGAAATGCCGCCTCTCGCCACTTTATCCAAGTCCCTGCGCCTCTGCTGGGGGCTTGGTGAACAAGTTCCCTGGTAGACACATTCAGACACATGATTCTGTGGCTGCAACTTCTTCAGAGAGGGGCTGGGGCCCCAGGGGTGATGTGTGTGGTGGTTACAAGGTCCAGTATCTGCTGGTGGGGACAGAGGGCTCTGGTCCCCTGACAGCCCTGGTCTCCACTAGCCTGGAACAGCCTTTCCTGACCTCCCCAAGGCTTGGCTGGCTGTGGCCCTGGACACTTTGGGGTGGGTAGACATCCATTTCCCTGTTCTCCACAGGGCTGAAGTCAGCTCTGCATCATGGAAACCACAGCAATCTTGTCACCCTGCATCTGCAGTAAGCAGCATGGTGCCCCAGCTCTGAGGGGACACCTGGAGAGCCCAACAAAGAGGCAATGGTAGCCCCAGTGGACACTGCCACTGGGGCTTGATGCCTGCCCTCCCAGGCAGGGGATGCGGGGTCCACGCAAACATGTCTGTCAGCAGCCCTTCCCCAGGGTACAGCTGGGGACCAGCTAAGGGCGGCAGAGCTGGAGCGAGTGAAGACCCAGCCTGGACATTCTGCCTGCCCTTCAGCGCAGCCACTTGCAGGAGTGCTGTCTCTTTTATTGGAGGCTTGGCCAGGTTGACATGAGGCAGGAGGCCCTGTAAGCGGGGTCAGGAAAGCCTCGTGTGGCCTCCATGGATGCAGAGCTGACCTCAGCCCCAGGAAAGGCAGAGAAATAGCCCCACATTTCCAGGAACCAAAGGGCAGGAGGGAGATGCCTAAGCCTTCCATCCAGTCTTGTGGAAATCCGGTGGTGCCCACAGGGCCTACAGCCTTGGCCCTGTGTGGCCTTGACCTCTGCGTGGTTTCCTATCCCTGATTTCTGAGGAGCCAGCCTGTGTGTGTGTATGAGTGAGAGAGGGAGGAGGGAAAGGGAGGAGAGGGGAGAGGGGAGAGGGGGAGAGAGGGGCCTGTTGAGGTCACTTCCTCCTCTGCAGCACCATGGAGCTGGATGCTTCCTGCATGGTAAGCAACCCAGGGTCTGGAGAAAGGCGAGGAGATAATGAAGAGGTGGGGAGGAGCTGGGAGGAGGGGCTGGCAGTGCTGGGTGTCTGGCTAGTAGCAGGGACACTGCAGAGCTCAGCAGGGGCTCTGGGTCCACCAGGGAACTCAGCAGGGATGGGGAGCAGGAGTCTCAGGGAGGGCAGAACCAGTGAATAGCTGTGTCTGGAGGCCCTGGCAGCTGCAGGGGAGTGACTCTGGGGAGCTGGGTATGGGGTAGCTGGAGGATGGGGCTGGATACAGAAGGAAATTTCTGGCATCTGCGGACAGTTTCAGAAGCACTGGGCTTCAGCACCCAGTGTCCTGAGGCTTCAACACGCCATCACTGTTGTCACCAAGGGGAGTCTGCCAGGGCTGGGTCTCTGAGACACACCACCTTCAGGGGTGACAGCAACTGGGCACAAGAGCAACGCCAGCTCTTGGCTTACAGTTGAGAAAACCAAGGGCCCGAGAGATGGCTGACAGCCACATCCACAGCCCTGGGACCTGAGGCCAGGAGCGCTCCTGTCCTGTCCTGGGTGACCCCGAACACTGGTGAGAGTGTGGGATCATGTCAGGCCAATGCTAACGATGGCAGAGAGATATGGGGAGAGAATTAAGAGGAGGGAAGGAAAGGCTGGGGGAGAAACTGTCGAATTCCGTGAACTCTGAAGATAAGTGAGATCAAAACACGGCCAGGTCATTGTGAGGTCGCTCCAATGCCAGGTCAGAAGCTCTCCCAGCGAAGTTCCGAAGGAACCCGCCTCCCACGGTGAAGGCCAGGGGACCAGCTGGGCAGGCGGCCCTGGGGCATGGCCTGGCAGGTCAGGGACCTCCTCCCCAGGTGCTCCCCACTGTGTGGATAATGGAAACCACAAAATAGCAAATATCCAAAGCTGTGAATGAGGAGGCTGCCAGGCCCTTGAACAGGCCTCCTGCCCTGCGATCACACCTTGCTCTTCCAATTTCGTCACTCACCTGGAAGCTTCAATTACCCTGCCACATCCCCTCCACACACAGGGCATGTGACTGGGGTCCCGTGATTCGTGGCAGTTCATGGGTTTGTGACAACTGGAGTTTGTTGTTACATTTCTAATTTCTTGTGGGGTGGAAGGGGCAAGGGGAGTCAGTAGGAGGGACTGGGCCATATCAAGCCTGGGGCTCAAAGCCAGGTTGCACCAGTCACCCAACTGACTCCATCCATAAGCTGAGCCCTTGACTGCCCTGCAGCCTTGACCCTGGGCACCACTGAAAAGGCCCGAATCACCCTGTCTCTCTCCCTCCTGGGCGCAGAGGTGGGCTGGAGATGGAAGCAGAGGAGGGAGAGAGCCCTGCAGACATGCTGAGCTGTCTTCCCGCTGCTCCCGGTGGTTCTAAGGCTCAGTTGGCAGGCACCAGGCAGGCACCAGGCAGGCACCAGACTGGGCCCCCTGCTCCCAGGACATGAGTCCTGATCTCTCTCTGGACCTGCTGGGAGAACCAGAGGCCAGCTGAGTGCTGAGGCCACTGGGGAGGGTCTCTGGGTGCCTCCTCCCCACCTGCACTCATAGCCCTGCTGAGGAAGTCTGCTGCCACCAGGAAAGCAGAGCAGGACAGAGGTGGCTGTGTCAGAGCCAGTCACAGGCTTCCTCCATTCCCTTTAGAGGTGAGAGAAAATGGCCACACCTCTTGCCATTAAAAGCCCTTCAAATAGGCCACCGCCACCAACCTCTGGGCACATCAGAGGCACCAGGACCCTCACAAAGCATGGCATCATTCCCATTTTCTAGGTGGAGAAAACTAAGGCAGAAAGATGCCATGGTCACTTGGGGAGCTGCTACCAGCCTCATGGGTGCAGACTCGCCTGAGGACTCGGGCCGCAAGGAGCACAGCCAGGCCAGAAGTGAGTAGCTGGACCCAAGCCTGTGCTCCTGCTCCGAGTCCACAGAGACTGCCCGCCTGTCCTTATCAGCCAAAACCCCAAGTGTGCCAGGCACCAGGAGCATGTCAAGGGAGGGTCAGTCACTAGGCTGGTCCCCAGGGACCTGGGCCTGTTAGACAGTTGCCAGGCAGGCCAGTGCCCCACTCCATTGCAGACACACAAGAGACCTGGGTACCACCAATCCCACAGACAAGGTCTAGAGCAGAGGGCTCCTGACCTTTGCTGGTCACCCGCATCCTTTCCTCAGGCTGCACCCTGACTCGGGGTGGATGGAAAGTTCCCTGGAAATGGGCATGGCAGGCAAGCTGCAGTGGCGTTGTGCCCTGTCCCAACTCCTGGTCCCCCTTTCCTTAGATTCCCATGTGGCTGAGGTCCTGGCTGACTGGGGCAGGCTGGGGAGATGGGCCATGGGGACACCTAGACAAACCCGCCCCTCCATCCCAGCAGGGGCTTCTGTCGCCCCCACTCCCACTGGGCTCCAGGGCTGCTTTTGCAGGGGCCCTCCACACCTGGTGTCACACCCGCGCTCTCAGCTCTGGTGGCTCTGGCACCCTTAGGTAACCTCCCAACTTCTCTCTCGGGATAAGGCAGTGCCCTAGCAGAGCCCTGCCCTTTCGCTCCACTGTCTCACACCCTCTCCTTGCAGTGAGGACCCCAGGGTTCCTCCTCTGCAGGGGAGGGGGTGTGTGCCTACCTCGGGGCTCTGCACCTGCTCTGCCCGCCATGGCGCCTTGCCACTCAGTCCTCAGCTGGTGCTGCATCCCTGGCCACCCCACTGCCCTGCCTCTGCCCCTCCAGCGACTCCATTGGGTACAATCACTGCCTGAGAGGCGCCTTTCACCATCCCACTTTCTCTTTTCTTAGGAGAGTCCCCTCGAAGTCAGGCTCCTACGCTGCTGCAGTCACAGCCCTGGGGCTGCCTGGCTCTCAGAAGACCTCGTACCTTTGCTTCATTATGGGGTGAGGCTTGGGGTTCTCCCAAAGCATCAGGTTCCCGTCCGCTGCACATTACCTTATCTAGCCACATGCTGTGGTGCAGTAGGGTCACATTTGGGGGAAGGTGATCCAGATGCTGTGCCGAGGAGGACACTCTCCTATCTATGTGACCCACAAGTTGCTAGGAGGAGTGTCACCAGGACCTTGCGGGATCTTCCAGAGACCTGTATTTACTTCCTCCATTGCAGTGAAGAAATCACAGCAGGAACAAAGGGGCCACCAGGGCTTCCCCATAGCCCAGTGTCTGGATTATGATGCCAAGAACCATGACTGTCTGGTGGTAGAGAGGATGTGGCCCATGCAGCAGCCCTGGCTGGGTGTGCACAGATTGTGGCAGGGCTGCGGGGCCACTGACAGCCCCTTCGAGGGGGCCCCTCCCCTGGTCCTGCCACCTCTCCCTGGGAAGAGTGCCTGAGGCTCGACTCCCCCATCACCCAGTGCTCCTGCCAGCCAGGGCCATGTGCAAGGTCACCTGATCACCATCAGCAGCAGTGTATATTTGTTGAAACTAAGAAATGAACCCAATGACCATCCATTACACAAACTCTTTGATGAAATGTGACCAGTGTCTTCATGCATGGCCTTTTTCTGTCCCAGGCTCCAATCTGGGTACTGTGCTGCATTTGCTGAGGCCGTCTCTCCAGCCTCTCCACCTCAAGAATGCCAGGCCTGTCTGGGAGGTGATGCTGGAGCTTCCCAGAAAAGTCCCTTGCTCCCAACTTGAACTTGTCACAGAGGCTCTCATCGTACAATGCAGCAGGGTTTTGCCTTGGGGTGAGGGAATCTCCATGTCCTGCCGCTGTCACACCACCAGGTATGGGTGCTCAGTGTCCTCACTGCTGGGAAGCTCTGAGTTGGAGTCACAGGCTTTCCTCATCTCTCTGGGAAGTTTCCTTGTTGGATCTCAGACGTTTGTGTCTCTCAAGACCACAGTAAGTTCTCCAAGAGCCTTTTAACTTCTAAGTAAGGGGCAGTGTAAAGATCTTCATCTTTGATGAGCAGGACTCTACTAGAACATTCTTTGCACATCCTTTGTTCCTTCTGAAGTTCATAAATCCAGAATAAAACAGAATATGCTGGGTGGGGTAGGGCTGACCAGTTCTCAGAAGAACAGGGGTCTGCTACCTGGGGTAATGTGGCCAGGTCTGGGGATGCTGGGACTATGACAGTGGGTGCCTGCTCCTAGTGTCATAGGCCAGGAATACTGCTCAGCCCTCTACCATGCCCAGGACAGTCCCGTACAACAAAGAATCATGCAGACCCAGATGTCAACAGCACCAAGGGGAAGGACTATTACAGACTGTTCTTTCTTGCTTCCACTTAAAGCAGTCCAGGGTGGTATTAGCATTGCAGTCAGGCACATGGCTCCATGATTTTGTGTGGGTATGGTGTCAGTGAGGAACTCTGGATCTTTTCCTTTCATTGATGAGGACATGAAACATCTCCACTCCAATCCTGAGCAATCCAAGGGAGACAAGAGTCTTGCTCAAGTCCCCAGAATTCTCCAAATGTGCCCCTGCTTTGCCTGCACAATCACCCACCCTAACACACACCACCATCATCTCTTGTCTAAGTGGCTAGGTCAATGCCAATGGAGAAGGGCAGAGTAGGACTCAGCACCTGTGACAGGTCTGTCATTTGGTCTGTTCACTCGTATGGACAGTTTTAAGCTTTGTAGCAACTCCATGAGGATCTGATTGCCACTCTGCCATTTAGATGACAGAACTGAGACCCCACGTGGTCAGGGTGATCTTACATAACTTTCCCCAAGTCCCATGACCCAGAAGTAAGAAGTCTGTTCTCCTATTCAGGCCACCTGGTCCCAGAGCCAGCTCTGATGTTATGCTGACCTTCCCCATGCCCTCTTTGTTCCTGTGTGACCACTTCATGCCCCTTCTTCATTCAGTGGCAGAATAATCTGGCAAAAGTACAAATGGACCCTGTTCAGGTCACCTCCCTGCATACAACTCTCTGGTGGTTACTCCTGCACAGTGACCTCTGACCTTCCCTTGGCACCTGCTGCTCTTCCCCTGGTCCTCCTGAGGTCTCTGCTCAGTTGGGCTCTGCATGGAGGCCCTTCCTGAGCACTGCTCCCCCTAGACCTGCCTCCTCCTCAGACTTCATCTCCCATCCAGCAGACCTCCTTGCCCAGTTCTCTCCTGCTCAGCCTCCCACGCTCTCTATTTATGTCCCGTCCATGATCTCAATTTGTTAATCTACTGAATTCCCTGTAAGTGAGTCATCTCCCCACTTTGTGAACACTGAAATGGGGTGGGGCTGGTGCCCCTCTGTGTCTGGTCCCAGGAAACGCAGCACACTGCTTGGTCCACAGTAGGTGGTAACAAAAAAAAAAAAAAAACATTTCTCGTTCCATTATATGGATTGGAAAGTTGAGGTAGAGGAAGGTTGAGCCACTCCACTACGCACATACACAGAGTTCACATGTGCGTGTGTGTTTTGCAGGGGACAGGGCTTGAACAGTCAGCCTGAAATGGGCACTCACCCTTGTAGTCTTCAGAAAAACCGTGGGTTGGAATGGTTTGGGGGAGAGCCACAAGATAGAAATGCACAGGGATGAGCTAAGTGAGGACATATAAATGGGCGCTGAATTTGCAGCTTGGAGAAGAGCTGGTGGGAGGGGTGCATAGGGGAGATTTTAAACTGCCTAAACCCTTCCTACCACCAGGCATTATATCCCTGGTGAGGTCTGAGCCAAAGAATGAGGGTGGCTCAGAGCAGCCCCAGGGTGGGGAGGTGGGGGAACACATTCTCCTAAGTGTTTTATCAACAAAATCTAGGTAAAATCCCTACCAGGATATAAATGATTCTTCTGTCAGTTCAGTTACTCACCTTTTTAGGTCTTTGCTCAAATAATACCTCCTCAGTGAATTCCTATTTTCCTAACTGTATTCTTTTTTAATATACTTTTATTTATTTATTTTTATGTGGTACCCAGAGCCTCACATCTGCTAGGCGAGCATCCTACCATTGAGCCACACTCCAGCCCTACATGTATTCTTAATTCAATTAAGCTCCACAAATTTGCCCATTTTCCTCACTCTCCTAGACCCAGATTTTTAAATAGTCCCTAGCACTTTATAAGTGCTCAAAAAACACTTATTAAATGAACTGATGAAAACCTAGTTTTTTTTTCAGTGACAAGGATCCTGTGAAAAGATATTTTTGCTTGTTTCTGTAGAGTGAAGTTTTCTAATGAAAGCTTTTTTATAATACTGAACTTTCGGTTTATTTAAAATTTTTCCTCCAATTTTTTTAGCAGCATATCTTGCATTTGTTATTTTAATATCTGATGTAGGTAATAGCAGATATTAAGACAAATTGAGGATATAATACAGGAGGAAATTGATTTGGCCCAAACCACATAGAGAGTTGTAGGAATGCTTTTATGTCATATATCTAGTCATTTTTTTTTCTTCTATTGGAATTACCTTGTCCTTCCAAAAATGTGAATTAAGTACTCAGTTGATCCTTCGACAATTATATAAGTAGTATCAAACTAGCTCTTGGAAAGTTGTTACCACTAAGAATTTGTACACTTGCCTTTTTGCAAATCTTTCCTTTTGCTATGAAAATTTAAATGCACTGAGATAATGAAAGTTGAATTGTGCCCAAAGTTTAATTATTTTTCATTAGGTGTACATTGACATTCTGGATGTTTACTTATCTTGTATGTCTTTCCCAGGGATTTTTTTTTAACAGACTTTTCTTTAGGTAAAGGCTATTTCTTATTTAAGCATCCCCTGTTTCTAGTACAGAATATGGCCTAGCATAGTTTAAGTACTCAGTAAAGTTGAATGAGAAAATGATGTCTTCCTACTTTTCCAGTCAACTTTCTAAAATTGTTTTTGGTCAGCAGCAGTGAATAGGTCATTCCTATATAAAGGTATTGGTAAACTAAAATACTTTGGCATATATTTTTTGTCCTACAAAACTCTAATTTTGATAAAAACTAAAAGGTCATAAATGACTTTTGGGGTGCCTTAATTCCCTTCCATTTATTACTAAAGCAGTAGATGAAGTTGTCATTAGTGAAATGGAAAAAAAAATCACAAGGATTTTCAGAGAAGTTTGTAAATTTTCAAATTGCTCTGAAAATTGAATTTTGCTTTTGGAAAATCAAAACCTGTCATTTCCTTTTCCCATTTATTTTTTTACTATGCAAATCTTGAAGTTTCTTAACTCATCACTCTGAATGTCTTCATCACTTTCATTTTGTAAAGAATTTTCTTTGTGCTACTAAACAAAAATGGGGATCATCATACTAGTATGTATTTGTTGAAAATACTCAACTATGATTCCTTTTGGTTATGTGAAACTTCAGGGAATACTTTCCTTTCTATCCCTTTTTCTCTACAGTCCCCTTGATTCAGGCCTTTATTAATAACACTTGAAGAGACTCTCAAAATACTTGTTTTCCTCATTCTCCTGACCCTCAGTGCTTTCAACCACTTCTGGAAAACTGTAGTTACATCATTTACCTCATGTAATAACCTTTCAGAACCCCTTTTTGCCTGCTTAATTCATTTAATTCATAACATAGTGTTCCAAGCCCTGAAAATGTGTCCCAACCTCTGTCTTTCTGACTTTTCCTCCCCCAGTGTATGTCCTGTTTACTGAGACAGGGAGCAAGTTAGTATGCACCCTGAGGGGACAATTAAGATGATTAGGGATTTTTAGCTATGGAGGGACTTAGAACAAGTTTACTCTTGAGAATTGAAACTAGTGACCCTTGTAACTTTGAGATTGTCATCATTTTTGTTATTGTCAGTAAGAAAAGAGTGATGAGTGACGCTTAATTGAGGGGGAGGGAATAACAGGAGGTGTGTTTGATTCTTGTTGGAGATTAAGATTATGTGAACATTCAGGGTAAATATTTGAGGGGAATATGGAGAGGGGGCGGTGGTGCTGCTGAAATGAAAACAAAATGTGACATTCTGGTGCATACTAATACCCTCTTCACATTGTGTAAAAGAAAGCCAACAGAATGTCTAGGTTAAAACAAATCATCACTAATGTAAACAAGAAACAATTACTTTAAGATAAAAGGAAGGAGATGGCAGCTGAAGAGAAATTGGAATGAGTAAAACTATTGGGATTTTTCAGTAAAATGACAATTGGGTTGCCTGTGAAGTGATGTGTGTGTGTGTGTGTGTGTGTGTATTTTCCCCCTCCTTTTTAAATAAAAGACTAAGGGGAACCAAGTAGGGGGAAAAGGAATTTGCTGTCTTGGAACTCAGTATTATGAGACAATTAATATCCAGAAATGACTTTGGTTTTCAGACTTCATGGCAGAAATGGTTAAGGGTGGAAATAAGGGATCTCTCTGTAAAAACCTAGAGAAAATGCAGTATTTTTATGTATAGTAACATATAATAATATACTTTTAAAATAATTCCTCCATACTGTATTATAGGTAAAACAGACTATAAACATATCCTAAAGTGTGTCCAATAACAAAATTCTTGGACTGGATCAAACACCTATCAACCTTATTGAATCTACCCTGGAAAAAGTTATTGTATTTATAAAGTTCAAGGTAGATTCCTTAATAAAATTTTTTTAATATTAGTTTGAATGGATATTCCTTACTTTTAACTTATTGAGCATGAATAATTGGATAGTAGAGAAACAGTTTCTGGAAACATTTTTTTCATGAAATTCAAGATATGTATTCTGTGAGAAGTATCATAAAAACAAAATGCACAGCATGTATGTGGTGAATGAAACCATATAAAAATTTCATGAGGGCATCCTAACCAGTAATTTTCAATGATGAGGGTTTTTTTTTTTGTTTTCTTTTCCTTCTTTCTTTACTTATAAGAACTGCTGCAACTGCATCTTTGGAGTCCTGGAACAACAGGGACACTCAGTACAAATGATCATTGGGATTCAGGAGAGGTAGCTTTTTTTCCTGCAGTTTAAAAAAACTTGCTTAGGGTTGTAGGAATTGCAAAACTCCCTTGCATAAATGGCATAATTTTATTTTCAGATTCAAGAGTCCTAACAGCTGAATCATTGGATTTAAAGTGAAAGATCCTTTAAATCTAGAGGTCTATGTTTTAAAACCATTCAAGGGTAATATGTATTCTTTTTATCATTTTAGCATTATGGGTTTTTGCCAGGTTCTGTTTAGGGGGTGATTCTGAATCATTTTATTGGCATAATTTACTTTGATATATTAATCTAAACTCATATCTTGGTTGTGTTCATTTTTTTATTTCAGTCTTATAGCAAAATGAATTGTGGTATGTTACAGATAATCAATTGCAAACAAATTTCTGTTATACTGCTTTGTTTTGGCAGAGTTTGAAGAATGAGATCCAAAGGAGGATGGCAAGTTCAAATCCCGCCTCAACATTTTGGAGAAGCCCTAAGCAACTAAGCCAGACCCTGTCTCAAAATATTTGCAAAAGTGTTGGAGATGTAGCACTGTGGTAAGCACCCTGCATTCAGTCCTCCAAAAGAGTAAAGTATAACCTGTTCATGGATTCTTTTTACACCATCCCAGAGAAACGAGACTCCAGCCTTAAGTGCTTTTCAGGTTAAGTAGCTCACTACCTAGAAAAGCAACTCCTTTACTGTTGGACATTTTAAACATTTTTCTTCTTTAAGCCAGAATCTGCTCTCCCTTAATGCTTGCCCGTTGTTCACACTTTATCCCACTTGGGAAGTGAATATAGAGTCTGGCCCGTCCTGCCTGTAGCAGCCTTTCAGACTTTCTGATGGTGACTCTCCTACCAACCCTGCTACCTGCCAAGACATTTTGTTCCATTTTCAAAGATCGTAAGGTTAAACATCCCAGCACATTTATTTGGCCTAATATAACAGGACCCCTAGACTTCCTCACCAACTAGTCTTATTGCTGTATATGTCTTAGTTGTTTCTATGAACTGAAAACAGTATTCCAGACACAGAGCAACATCTAACCATGAGAGCTTATTGTCTTCCTTGATTTGCTTGTGCCATAGAAATATATCACCTATAGAGGACCTGTGTTATGCAGTTGCAGTCACCTGCAGTAGAGCCAGAGATAAAAAAAGCAAAAGCTGTTTGTGAAATTAAGATATGTGTAGCAAACCTCATTAAAGTTTCTGGATCCTTCTGTTACTTGTACACTGTTCCTCCTCCTTATCTGGTTTTCCTAGAGCTGTCAGGAGATTAGAAGCAGCAAACTGGAAGTGGGACAAAAAAAAAAAAAAAAAAACCTGATAACCTAAGAGGTGACAGCTGTCAGAAAACACAGACAGCTGTCTCCAGGAATGGAATCACTAAAAACTGCAGCTGTCTGGCACTATTTAACGTAGACTTGAACACAGCTGTATGAGTCTTGCTAGTACCTGATGTTTACTGTGTTACAACACAGTCAAGATAAGTCTGGACCCCAATTTATTTGCATAATTATCTGTTTGAACTTAAAATGAAACTTCACATTTGTCTTTGTTAGGGTTTGTTTGTTTCAGCTGGTTGAATCAGTTTGTTAAAATTGTTCTGAGTCTTGGTGTTGTCACTCAAAATACTCACAGGTTTTCTTATATGCAGATTTAGAAAGCATGTATTCTGTCTCTACTGAAATTATTCTTAAAATGAGAACAAGAGGAAAACCTAGTAGCATGCCACAACTTTTTAGCATATTGGTCACTTTTTTTGGACATGGTTATTTAGTTGTTTCTGTATCAATGTTGTTACTCTGTTGTTCAAGACCAAATTTACCTTTTGATTGAAACATTTTCATATTATTTATGTATAAGACTTTATTACAAAGTATATTTTAAAGGACTTAATGATTGTGGCATGACTAGACTAACCCTAGTGTTGTATCAGTCCTCTTTGCCGTCTGTAGTTCCTAGACCCTCGTTTTTGGAGCATTTGAGAAATTTGCTTGATTCCAGCTTCCTAAACCCTTCCAAATTGAGTAAGATTGTGTGTGTTTTAAGTTAATCTGCAAGATAGCATCATATCCCCACTTTGTATTTTCAGTTTACAATGACCCTTATTTTCTCAAATAAATTTTTAACTTTGAATTATGAGTTCTTGGAGATAGATTTTTGTGCCTTTACTTTGATAATGTAAGGAAAATACTTCTTTAAGCTATCTTTATTGGAAGGAAGAAGTTTAGTCAAATTGAAAGAGATTGCGGCTGGCTTGTGCTGTGGCTTGGTCACTAGAATAATTAAAACAGAGGAACTTTGTTTTTTGCTACTTATTGGAATGTGAAGTGGTGGAGAATGGTGCTGTTTCCTTCTCAATCATTTTTTCTTTTTACATTCGTTTTCTAACCAGTTACACTGGGATTGAAGTAAAATGTTGATAACAGTCTTGAACCCTTTTCAAACACAAAAGTGATAATATTTGATAACAATTTTCTTTGAATGATAACTACAGAAAAATTGGTGATTCAGGTGAAAATATATCTAATGTATCTCTCCTCATGGCAAAGTTCCTACATTTGTGAGGATGATTACACCCAAGGGCTTCTTGATGTTTCATGAGAGCCTGAAACTCCTACTCCTACTGTAGAACATGTGAGCCTTGTCCCCAGCAGCATGTCACCCCTCTGCCCTGAGGTTGAGATGAGAGAACTCCCAGTGCCCAGGTTCTTGAGAAGGGTGGAGGTGATGGCATAGGAGTGACTACATGGGGTTCTCCTCGTGGTTCTTGTGAAGGGCATACATAGGTTTGCTTCCAAATGGCAGCCCACACTGGGTCCTTGCTGATGGTGCTGGCTCTAGGGTGATCTCAATAGTTTGAGATCATAAAGAAAGCTCATCACTGTTGAACGTTTGTTGTACTTTCAACAGTATTTTATTTATGTTGTCACATGATAGGAGAGAGAGATAACAGACATCTGAAACAGCTGTTGTCATTTGCTAAATTAACTCTGTAGTGTTTCCCTCTGGTGATATTATTATTCTTAGCATTATTTTAAAGTTAGACTCTATGTTTTATTTGTACCTCATAATCTAAGGTATCCTTTTGTGTCATTTGTGTACAAACTGTATTTGAAGACATAAGCTATGAAATGTTCTGTTAGTCATTTTGACGTAAAATATTGGATCAGAATATTTTGACAATTAATATTCTGAAATTTTTCTTGTTTTATTGCCTGCCTCTCCATTATGCCTCAGTTGACTAAAACTCTTCTGTATTTCATACTCTTCATCTTTATTTATTCCACATTGAATTATTTTCAGCCTTTCTGTTTTTTTTGTTTTTAAACTAAAACCACCCATTGCTGCATGAGTCCACCAGTCCATGCTCCACCACATGACCCCAGGGTTAATGGGCTCTTTCCAGTCTTGTCTCATAATTTTCCTATTGATTTCATTTTGCTTTTGATATCTCCTTTTAATGCCATATTTACTGGCCAAACCTCACAGCTTCTTTATTAGCATTTTATGCTGCATGACAAGTAAGAGTGTTTAAATTATTTAAAAGCACTTAGCATTTGTTTTGCTTGACAAGTCTATACAAACCAGTAGCTAATTATTCTTTGACACTTGAGGTTAGATCTGTTGGTAGTGTCAAAGCATGGCATGGTGCTTGTTCTGGAAAAGGCTCCTGTATGCCCAAGCCCCAAAAAACTGGTGAAAGATCACTGTCCTTTTCCTCTTGGGTTTTTACAGAATGATATATGAAAGATGATTTCTTCATTAAAATTGAGTCATGACAAAAACAAGACTTGGAAACATTAGAAAATGTAAGTTGCAGTCCTTCACTTGCAACACAGAAATCCCTAGAAAAGGTAATTACTGCATTTAGTTTATTTTATCATCAACAAAGTGAAGTTTACCTTCATTAGACTAACCATGGGCCACCTCAGACTGTGTCAGATTTAGGTGAGACAAGCAAGCAGCCAGAAACAAATGGGCTTTCCCTGTCAGTTCCTTGCCTTGACACTTGAGTCGACTTTGGTGAGGTTGCTGTTTTTATCAGCAGTTCTGTCTGGAACAGTGAGAGTGGATCATCAAAATTCACACAGATAACCCCCAATTCAGTTTTAGCCATTAGTATAGATTGCCTTCATCTCTGTATATTTGCCAGAGCTGCTCTAACATAGCAGAGTTGGTTGCTTTCATTTTCACCTCCTCTCCACTTTACTGGGTAATGTGTTAATGTCAGAGAAATGACCAGAAGTCAGGAGGGAGAAGGTACTTTGAATAATTTACAAAAATGTTGACAAGCTCCTGACTTACTATAAGGTAATGCACATTTATCCCCAAAGCATGCTTCAAGAATATCAGCGATGAATCAGACGTGTAATCCTTAAGGCTTGTTGGGAAACTTGGAAGGGCATCTGGCATACTTGGTGGATGCACTGAGAATCTGTGGTCCCTGGACCAACAGTAGCATCTGGGAACTCATTAGGAATGTAGATAAGTGTCACAAACTCTAAAGTGGGCTCCAATAGTTGAATTTTTGATGCACACCCCAGTTTGGCAACTACAATGTTCTAATCATAGGACATACTATTAGAGGATTGCAAGGTAGTAATTGGGGCAAATTTTATTCTTACTCTTCTTTTACTGTTCTATTTTGTAATTGATGCCTTTTAATAGAACTTTTGAATTTTAAGTTACAGTACTTGACTTTCATTTTCTTTCAAGTAATTTGACATTTCATGTTGTTTTTCATAGTAATTCTCTCAAATTTAGGGTCTAAATGAGACGATTTGGTATGTTGTAACCTTATTTGTGTTAATCTGTCATTTTCAGCTCTCAAGTGGATGTATCTGTTGGCAGTTTTTAAACAGTACTTAATTGGTTCATAGAATTTCAGAAATATATGACCAACATAAAGTACAGAGGAATCAACCTCATACTGAAAATAAACCACTTTGGGTTAAACAAATTCAGGAGAGGCTTTGGAGCATATGGTGCTGCTCGAAGCCTGATTCTGAGGCTCCCATGCTAGCATATGACTGAACAGCTTTCAAGACTTTGTTGTGTATCATTTGAGTTAACACAGGTCAGATGCATTTGATTACATAAATTATATTTAAGGACTAACAAAAGGATAAAAAGATATTGACAGATATCTGTTCATTTTTCAGTGCCCCCCTTTATTTGGGCAGTGCTTAAGGGCATAATAATTTCCAGATCCCTCAAGATTTCAGACAGCTAAACTTGATACATTATTAGCAGTTTTTTTTCTCCATAATGTATGGTAAGATTCAAGATAGAGATTATGTATGTAAGTGTAATAGTTTTAGCTAATAAGAATAATCTAGATTTTCTTGTTTCATTTCTCTCTGTCATTTATAAGTACACAGTTTGGATCTAAACACATGGAAAACTGTTGAAATTGTCTATATATATATTGCAGATCAAAGTCAAGTTGAACCAGCACTAAGTAAAATCCCAGTTGATGGCATTTTATGTTCCCCTTTTACACGTAAAAATGATTTTCTTTCTTTCCTATATGACCTGTATTTGCACATTAAAATAAACCTGGAGCTCAGCCTCAGCAAAGAGTCAGACTCAGAATGAGAGAAGGTAACTTGTTTCTGTGTAAATCTTTCTTCTGTGCAAGTGTTCATTTTAAGAAATTCCAGTATACCTGGTTTATATAGGTGAGTGTTTTCATTGAAAAAAAGATTGTTTACAAAAGTCTTCTCTCTTGAGTTTCTTTACCATGAGTCCTTTATACTTTTCAAGTGTGATTAAGAAGTCAGAATTTTAATTTACACAAAGATTTCAGTAACTGAGCTAAGGCTATGGTTATTTGTGGAAAATGTTTCATATGCAGTTTGGTATGTTGTAATCCTTTTTTGTGTTAATCTGTCATTTTATAATAATTTTATAAATTATAAACAGTCATTAACTGTTTATCTTTCTATTTTGATTACTTTTTTTTTTTTTTGGTGCATTGCTAGTGATTGAACCCAGGACCTTGTGCTTGCAAAGCAAGCACACTAGCAACAGAGCTATCTCCCAGCCCTTGATTACTATTAAATGTAAATATTTGTTCTTCAGGCCTTTGATTTAAAATAAATTTTTGTGGTTCAAAACACTCCACATGCCAAATTAAGACCCTTATATTTTGTTGCTGAGGTTTGTGAATATTAACGCAGATCTTATTTTATGGCGTGGCAAGTACCAGGTGGATTTGCAGGGCACTTTTACAGACTTTTTACAAATGAAGATAACTAGTGATCTCTTTCTGCTAATCCAGAGAGCCAAAGCTTTGGGAAAGCAATAGCACCCCTTGTTTTGTCAGGTCAAGCATAACATGTTCAGTCAGCATCACCTTCCTTTTCTATTTTTAGTGTTTATTCTCTGACCCTAGTAGTAGTGTCAGCTGAACAGAAATGACTCAACACTGAATGTCTCATTTTGCAGTTGAAATATGAAGGTAAACCTAAAACAGATGTCTCTGACCTTTGCTGAGAAATCACAGGAATCAGAGCTGATGGCAGGGACCATATGCCTGACTGGTCCCCGCACTGCTAGAGCCCCTTCCTTATTTAGAAGAGCAAATACTGAGAATGAACCTTCTTCAAATTTAGTTGTGCTGTGATTTGAAGTTATTTTAATTTTAAGATTATTTCTACCTTTGAAATTATATATGGAATCTTTTTTTAAACCTTAGAAGCGAGGGTCATCCAAATGAGGTGTCTATGTTTACATCTTTTATTTCTCTCAGTATTTTTTCCAGCCATGTTTTTCTTTATGTGACAGATGATGATAGGAAGAACAATACCTGAGAGTAATGAATGAGTCAGTTTACAGATCTCAAGTCATTGGTCACAAGAACTCTGTGACACCTTGGGGACAGGATACCCCAGAGAACACATTCAGGTGTTTTCGTGGCCAATCAGAATGGTTCCACTGATCTGATCTTACTGCTTGCATGTTTGTAGTTGCAGTTGTTCACTGTGAGGGGCACCTTTGGTTTTGCTGGGGGCATGAAAGCAGTTCTTTGTTCTTGTGCTAAGGAGAGATTGCTGTGGGTAGAGTGACTGGAGTGAGGCAGGTTATATAGAACCCCGGAGGCCCTAGTTCTCTTCCTTCCCTCCCAGGGCCTCTGGAACAGAGCGAAGGCTCTGCTACCCTGAGAACACCCAGGGACAGTGCTTGAGGGGGCTCTGGTGGAAGCTTTGTACATGCAGAGGCCCTAGGTGGTTCTGTGTGAGTGGTGGTGCTCTTCTGGGTAGGCAGTGGAGGAAATGGTTTGGCCTGTCCTTGTGGGTCAGTGGAGATGCGGCCAAGACATATGTACTGAAATGAGATTACCTTCAAACTGAGGTTCTGAGGTTCTGAGGCTCTGCCAATTTTATCTTGGACAGGTTATGTGACCCCTCTGCACTTTCATTACCTCATGTAAAGACTAATTTTCTCTCAGGGTAACACATGAGTATGTAAAACAGTGCAGTTCACATAAATCACTGCTGTCCTCAGTAACTGGAGTGGTGGAGTTCTGAGAGTCCGCATCTACCCAGCCTCGTGTGGGAGTGTGTACTCACCTGTTTGTGTGTGGTTTTGTTTTCCAGTGTTCATAGCTCATGTTTTTCAAGTTATATTTTAAAGGTGAGTAGTTGCAAGTTTACAATACAGTTTAAAATTGTATTGAACTTGAAGTGGTGTTCTTTAATGTGACAAAATACATATAAAATTTATCATTTTAAAATGTACACTTAATTCAGTAACAGTGTGTTCAGTGTTGTGCAGCAGTCATCACTTCTACTTCTGGGGTATTTTCATCACCCCAGAAGGACAGCCTGTACCACTGACGCTTCCCACTGCTGTTCACCCACCTCCTTTGGCAACCATGAATCGCTAAAGTCTCTTGGGATTTCCCTGTTCTGGATATTCCATATAAATGGACTCATAGGACATGTGGCCTACTGTGTGTGGCTTCTTCTTTACCTGATATTTTTAAGGTTAATTCTTGTTGTAGCGAGTGTCTACTTCTTAGTGACTAAGTAGTACTTCACTGTGTGGATATAACATGTTTTGGTTATGCATCCCTCTGTCCAGTCATTTTGGCTATTTATAACTCTTGGCTGTTGTGAATAGTACTGGTGTGAACATTTGTGTCACAGATTTTTGTCTGTGTACTTTCTTAGTCGTGGCTAATTAAAGTACAACTGGTATGTAGGAATTGTCAAACCTGACATTAAAAAGAGAAATCTAAATATCCATATTATTCTGCTATAAAAAGAGGGTGAGGGGCCATTTGATGGCAAAGGTGCTGGTGACAGTTTTAAGCCTGAAAGTGACAAGAGTAGCGCATTGCTCTGCCTGAGGGTGTGCAAAGGCTGAAAAGTGATGGGGAGGGACAGAAGGCCCAGCCCTTAATCCAGGGAGGAGGTAACAGTGAAAACTCCTGGGGCAGGGACTCTGCCCTTTATTCTGCACATCCTTGCCTGTTCACTGTCCTGGGATGGAAAATTGCCCCCATACTTATCTCTTTAGGTCCTTCCCCCATTGTTTTGGCTTTGGCTAGTTGTTTTAGCATTAGCTTCTATCACAAAGGTCTGGTCTCTACCTGGAGGTTGTTACTTTTTACCATATCCAGTTTTGTTGAGTTTGTTCCTTTGATTCTGCTCTTTTTATGTAATTATTTTTACTTAACAATTCTAGTCCATTCTGTTGGGAAAATGAAGCAAGGCTTAAGTATGCATGTGCAATTCTAAAATGGCAGTGTTACAGCAACCAGCAGATATGCAGCCCTAGGATAGCTGTCCCAGATAGGTGTGGTCCCCCAAGAGGCTTATGGTCCAAGCAAGACAAGACCTGTACCTTAAAATAGCTAATAGGAAGCAGACAATTACATATGATCCAAAGTAATGCAGAATTTCAGAGAAGAGACAAGTGATCTCTGAAAATATGGATCTGAAAGGGCTAAGTGGAAGCCCTGCCTGGACTGGGTGTGTTTTTGTGGGTTGAGTGGTCTCTCCCCATTCATTATACTTCTCCCTCCTACCCTCATTACTGTGACACATACATCTCTTGGTTCATTTCTCTGTTTCTCTTCAAAAGAGAAATTGAACCTCAGAAGGAAGAGTCTTTGTACCATTAACCTGTTTCCCATACTCCAGCAACAGTATCCTAGATTTAGTAGGTACTTGGGGAATGCGTGTTGACTGAGTGAACGAGTTATAGTCAAGCAGAATAGAAATGAAGGCTAAAGGCTCGTTGTTTAACATGGAGTTGGTATAGTTTTGGGAACTGAAGAGGACCTCAGGTACCTAGGCTTTGCTTTCCAATCATACTTCACATAATCCCAACAGTTTCTTGGCACCCCTCATTTGTCAGAGTGGAGTGTCTAGAATATGGGGCTGAGGAATTCATACCTGTCCCCCTCTACCCCTGCAGTTTTGCTAGTTTGACATTAGTCTTGACAGTAAAATTTACTTTGAACACACAGTTCTGTAGCTACAGAAAGTGGTTTCAGGACTGACCTCTTAGGTTTTGCAAGTGAGGAAACTGGAGTCCATATGAAGTAGTTTTTCTCAAGACCACAGGGCAAGTACCAGAAGTGGACATTCTAATCCTCAATCTAGTGCTCTGATCACTGACCCTCTAACTCCTTCCAAGTGAGGATCCCACTTTGTCAGTCATTATTTTCCTTTCCTCAAATTAGCCCACCACCAACTATGTCCTGTGCTTTCCTGTCCCAGCATACTTCCCATCCTCATCTCCCTTGTGGGACTCCTTGTTCTCTGTACAAAGCCTATGTGTCCTTCATGATCTAGGTAGGATCCCACTGTCTCTGGGGAGACTTCAGATTTACCTGAGGAGCTTGAGGATGGTGAGGAGACAGACCTGTGAGTAGAGAGCTTACATTGGAATATAAAAAGTTGATGTCAGCCTGATAATGTCTGGCTTGGTAAAGAGGTAAGGAGAGCAGCATCCACACTGCTTGCCTATGGGAGTATAAATTGGTAAAACTGGTCTAGCAGAATTACCAATATACATGTCCTTTGACCAGTCAAAATTCCATGTGTAGGAATTGGCTCTACTTGATGTGGTGTGATAAGTTTTACAAAACTAAAGCTGTCTTAAAGTCTAAATGGTTCTCCCTTTAGTCAGAAACGGATTCAAAACATCATGATACATATATATGGTGGAAATCAGTGCAGTCATTAAAAGGGAGATTGAACTCTATTTGTACTGACAGAATCCTATTTAAGATAAAGGGAAAAGGATGAAGAAGGATATGTTCAATATGCTTTCATTTGTAACTTTTTTTTCCTTGTTTTTGGTACTGGGGATTTAACCCAGGGGCACTGAGTCACATCCCAAGCCCTTTTTATTTTTTACTTTTGAGGGCTTTGCTATGTTGCTGAGGCTGACCTCTAACTATGATCCTCCTGCCTCAACCTCCCTAATCACTGGCATTTATAACATTTTAAAAGGGAATAAAATATATCCTTGTGCATGTATTTGCTTACTGATGTATAGATGGTGTAGAAGAATTTTTAAGACCCTGCTGGTAATAGTGATTTCCTTAGATGGGAACTGAGGTGGGAGGGTTGAAGATGGGTAGATATGTGCAAAGGTTTGGGGGGAATGTCCTCATTAATTGTTTTGGTTTTCTCTTACCAATCACCAGATCAGTACCCAGGCAATGTAGCCTATTCTAGGGAATGACTTCCCATCAACCCTCACCATAGTCCATTAGTTAGAGACAAGTCAGAGATTCCATTTGCACTTAAAGGAGGGCATTATATGAGAGCACAAAACTAATTATAGAGCAGGGATCACCTTAGATACCTTACTGCCAGACCAGTAGTCAATTTTTAATGCTGAAAACTTGTTCTTTGAGGGTGAGAATGACATTAAATTGCTGAGTGGCAATAATAAGCCAAATAAGGTGGGGGTGTGAATGGGTGGGGAGGACTGTACCCAGTGGGTTGGGTCAGCTGTGTTACCTTGAGAGGGAATAGTGGGTTGGGTAATTAGGTAGAATTCCCTTTCTTCCCAAATTTACTGAGTCTGCTTGTATAGAGGACCAGGACAGTGGAGGCCTGCATTGAATGGGCACTGGATAATAGTCAGATCCACCCCCCAGATCCTTGACTCAGCTAGGGCATCCCTCTTCTGCCTGGTACACAGGGCACCCATCTTCAACCAGGCACCGACTTGTTGAGGACTGTGCTAGGCGGCTGTGACTTTGTTCTACCTTTGTTTTTCTCAGTGCTACTTCTGTGATAGGGCAAGAGCCCCTTCCTCTGAGTGAGAGATCATGTAACTAATTGGAATTCGTCTCCCTCATCTGTGTGCCAGATCTGGTTGCCTGTGCTGTTCTGAATGCCCAGAAGTGAGAGCAGTGTGACCATCTTTTCCTACCCAGTTTTAAATTTGATAAATTTTGACCCCTTTTCTTTCAAATAAATGTATTGGTGGTGGTTTGGGAAAAGAAATAAAAAATAAAAAGCAATCTGGAATTTGACGGAAGTGTGACGATCTCTCAGAGTTCAGACTGTGGCACTTCTACTTCTCGAGGTTTTTGTCCTTCCTTGTCTGACTTAATTGAGTCATTTTTTTTTCTTTTTCTTTTTTTAATTATTTTTTAAATTTATGATTTTATTTTTCTCTTTCATATGAAAAAATAGAAAGCAATGAGTCAGAGACTTGGTTCAAGTAATAACATTTAAGAATGTGAGGATCTTCCTTAGAAAATGAATTTTTCCTAAAAATAATGTCTAAGAATCCTTAATACTTCTAAGAATAGTGACAATATCACTAACTACATTTTAAAAGAAGATCCCCAGAGTTGTAGTTCTTCTGTATATACTGTTTTCATAAAAATCTTTGCTCATCCCACTTTTGCTATTTCATCTGTTTTATGATCTAATTATTTCTAGAATTACTTTGTGTGATTGTAGGAAACTACAGACTTCTCCAAAACAAGCCTCATGGTAGACATCCATTTCCTTATGAGTTAAAATGCAATGATAAAATTTCTCATTAGTCAGCTATAAGGTCCATGCTTTGCCATTTGACAAAAATAAAGCATGTTTTATCTGAAGTTTTGTAGCATTCAATTTTGCCATCATTCTTTGTATCTCATTTGTCTGAAATAAAAATGGGGCACCTATAAGATTTGTGTGCTGTAGCTCCTTTAATAAACAGGAGAAAACCACTATCTTGGGAATCAGTAAAAGGAGAGAGATGGAGATGATTGTGACATCCTCTAGAGATTTATAACATTGTGTCTATCAGCTTTGAAGTTCAAAGTTGTTCCTTTGTTAATGCTCAGGGATTTCTGGAATCCTTGAGGTTATATGCTTTTACATTAGAATACCCTGGAGGCTGGGGTTGATATCAGTATGATAGACATGTTGATTTAAAACAATCAGGAAATGTCTTAGAAAATAGAATATGTGAAATCAGTGCCAAATTTACATTTTTTTCTGTAGAGAAATCTAGTTATAAAACCATGCATAACCAAAAAATTGTTTTCTACAAAATAGGTTCAAAACAAAGATAATTAGATGACTCAAATATTTAGTTATGTTTGCTTCACTGTTTCACAGTAAATATGGCCTTGACAGTACAGTCACTTTTCTCTACAGAAATAATTTGCATTGAAACTCAAATATATGCTTCATGCATGTTGTGTTTGTGTGTGTGTGTGTATATATATATATATATATATATATATATGTATTTGTATATAAGTGTTTGCATACATCAACTTATAACTCTCTGTGTTCCTTTCCAAAGGTTGAATTGTTTCATTAGTTTATTTTCTACCATAATATCATTTTATTTTAATAATAATCCAAAACAATGAACTATAGCACATCATTAGGGCAATTAAAGGAGACACATTTTACACTACTTTTAATAAGGTAAACTATGATTAGCAATGTTCCATCATGTTTACATTCTACAGTATAAAACAACAAATAGCATGTGTTATCAAGACATGGGAGACAGTTTTTTGCCTATAGATGTTACCATAACTCTTTTTATAGGACTAATAATGACCTTCCATTGGAAAAGGTCCTCAAATTGCAGGGTTTCATAGATTTATTTGTCCCTATGAAAATTGCCTGTTGTAATACAGTAGAACCTACTTCAAGATTCTTGGCTTCTTTAAATCTCTCATTTCAAATGTCCTTCTTCCCAGCATAGATTTAGAAGTTCTGTTTACAAAGCTTTCATGGACTTTGCTACAGCTTTTTAAAACAATTTAGAGATGTCAGAGCCAACCCATTTGCTTCTGTCTTAGCAATCAACTTATTTCTCCTCTTTTCTAGTATCCTAAATCTGTCTATTCTAAATATGAATATGAGTTTAAATATATTACCTATTAAGTATAATAGCAGGTTTAAATATGAATGGAAGTGTGTATGAATTTTCTGGTTTGTTCATATTTTATATATATATATTTAAAATAATCATGTAGGTATATTCATTTGTGTGTATGTATGTATACATGTATACATATACATTTATGTATATATATTATATACTATATTATATATATATATATATAATATATTATATAAGAAGGGTATATTTGGAAAATTTATGACCCACCACATCATGTTCAACCACAAGTACTGGATCCTAATTAGAATACATTATACTCTGTGTATATATAACATGTCAAAGTACATTCTACTATCATGTAACAAAAGAAAAAAACTCTAAAAAATCTGTGACCCAGATTACATTACTAAGAATGAAACATATTTGCATATCTTGGTATCTATGCTTTAGTTTCTTGGTCTTTGAGATGAATGTAGTTACATCTGTCATAGTTTCCTCTGAACTTGCAGGATTATTACTGAAAAAGCACTTAAGAAGTATAAATTTTAGAAAACCTCAGGCAGCATATTAAAATATCAGAATATTATTAGCATAAGACCATGAATGATACTGATTAGATTTAAAACCTTGTTGTAGATTATACACCTACTTCGTATTTTAACCAGCTTTTCTCCCTTCCTTGATAGTGGATGTTTATAGGAACCAAGGTGGTATTAGGTAAACATTTGTGATTCAAACTATATATGTTGTGGAGATGTAGAATACATAAGTCAACCATTTCTAAAAACTTAATGGAAGAAACATATTTCAACCTATGCTTTAAATGTAATGCTTAGATAGCCATCTGAGTGAGAGTTAGTGATTTTAAGTTTAAAATTATATATTTATGTTTGAATTCTGTTAAGAAATCTTAATAATGCTTCATGTGGAGCCTAACCCTTAAGTATCCAGCAATGTTATTGCAGCATATTCAAAATTAATCAGCACAATCACAAATGATGCCTGCTAATTCCTTTATAAATTCTACCCAGTAATATGACTCTTAGGATAAAAATTTAGAAAACACACACTTGTAATCTCTTGAAAATATGAAAATTCTACACAATTTCAACAAAAGAATGCACTGGCTTCCAGTGATATATGCTTAAGGGGGAAGCTACTTTTCTGAAATAACTGCAATGGCATTCATTGTTCACAACTCTCTCATAGTTACACATTAATGTGAGAATGAACTAGGGGTTTCCTAATTCATCTTCATATTTCTTTATATGATATTATTCTAACAATTAAGTATGGATTTAAAAAATGTAAAAAGGAGCAAGCATCAATTGTAATTTTTGCTACAAACATTCCCCTTTGAAAAGTGCAAATCATTAATCCCAGAAGGGCAGTAAATGATACTTATTAAAGTATAGGCATTGAAGTCAGAGAGGATCAGGAGTAAATCTTACCTTCCACACATACCAACTGTGTTGACATCAAAAGTTAAATCTCTGTCAGTCTCCATTTTCTAATCTTCTCTGCAATGATCCTTACTTCCAATGAAAAATGCTAAGGTCTAAACAATGGAATGGGATAACTTATCAGGTTCTTATAGTAAGAACTCAAAAATAGTAGCTATTACTTATTAGTTTTCAAATATTTTAAATTACCAAAGTTAAGCAACAAATATTAATGCACAGCATCATTAAGTGAGTTCACAAAAATAAACTAGCAGTCAAGATCTTTTACTCATACAATTACTTTTTTATATGAAAGGAAACAACAAAATTGGATTAGGTGTATATAAGAATAGAGCAAACAATGCAAGGTTGTTTTAGTCTAATAGAAGAATAGAGGTGTTTGATATGAAATAAAAGAACCAACAAATACTAGCTTATTCTTAGGACTGAATATTAAAAATATGTGTATTTTATAATTTAAAAATAATATTCTCTTTTTTAAGTTACTTTGAGCAGAAATTGTGACCTTAAATGAAAATAGATTTCATTATTTTAAGACATTAAAATATATATTACATATATATATATAAAACATTTGAAAATTAAAATAAGGGAATTATCAAGAAGCTGAAAATATATGTAGCATAAAAATGAGTAACAGAGGGCTGGGGATATAGCTCAGCTGGTAGAGTGCTTGCCTTGCATGCACAAGGTCCTGGATTCAATCCTCAGCAACACACACACACAAAAAAGAGTAACAGAATGAATCAGATTATATTGAACTACTTATTCCTATCCAACAGTGTATGCTTTACTATATTCAAGTAATAGAGAGTGCTGTTAACATAAGCAAGAAAAAGCAAACTAAAACAAAGAAACAAAACAGCAGGAACCAATTCTGGAATGACAGAATAACAAGCTTCAAAAATTTATTCCTTTAAAAGCAATAGAAACACTGGAAAAAATTGTCAGAATCAAATTTTCACAACTCTCAAAATACCAGAACAGAGATAGAAACAGTAACAAATATAGCGCCAGAATGAGAAAACCAAATTCTAGAATTGCCATAAGCTTTTATTTTGATGTAGAGTTTTCAACACATAACCAACAAAATTATTAATTATGCTGATAAAAGAGGAAAATAGCAATGAATAGGCAGTCTTTTGAATAAGCCCAGACATTAGATTTTCTAAACAAAACTTGTAATTACCCATTACAATAAATATGTTCAAAACTAAAGGAAACCATATCCAGAGAACTGATGGAAAGTGTGAAAATGAAATATCACCAAATAGAGTTTGGATAATGACATAGAAGGCACAGAAATAGACAAGGAGCAACTGTTCAGTTAAGAAGAATGATGCCTAAATTGAAAAATTCACTATAGGAAATTGAAAGCATATTAAAATTGGCAGAAAAATATCAATGATCTTGAAGAAAGTTCTGAGATTACCATGTTCAAAAAAAAAAAAGAAAGAAAGAAGTGGTTAACAGATACATATGAAGAATCATCAAGAATGTTAACATAAAGCAGAGTCATTAAGTGCAGCAGATAGAAAAAAAATTAAAAACACAGTGATCAGATTTTTTTTCACATTGATGCAAAACATTAATCTACCTATCCAAGAAAGTCAGCATACTTAAATAAAATAAACTCAGAGGTACATGCTTTGAATAATCAGTGCCAAAGTCTTCAAAGTCAAAAAAATAAAGATAATATATAAGCAGAAAGAAACAACTAATCATGTTCAAGGGACACTCAGTAAAACCAACAATGAAATTCCTACCAGTAATTTTGCAGTTGTAGAATTTAATGGGAGGGGACGGGCTGGATTTACATCTTGGTAGTGAACTTGCCCATCATGAGTGAGTCTCCGGGCTCAATCCTTGCACTATGGAATAAAAGAAAACAAGAAAAGGAAGTTAGTGGAAACATATTTAAAACTTTTTAAATTAAAGAATATCAACTGAAATTCCATAAAATAAAAGCAAAAATGAACATGGATTAAGACATTCTTTAGATAAACTTTAAATGAGAAATAATTGCTAGAAAACATTTCACAAGAAGTACTGCAATTTGTCCTTCAGTTTTAAATGAAAAGACATAGTTAATAACTCAAATCTACTGAGGAAAATAAAGATTTCTGGCAGTACCTACATAGTTATATGTAAGAGGCATTGTAAGTGTGTATTTATTTGTAATTTTTTCTAATACTGATTTTGCAATAGCTGCATAAAGCAATAACAATTCTTTGATTTTGAGTGTATTATATAAAATGATCTAGTTTTAAAAAGTATAATGTCACCAAGGAAAGGGGAAGGGGACAACTATATGATAGCAATGCACTTGCATACTTTTGAAATTGTTAGTATTAACTAATTAATTAATTAATTAAATGGTTTAGCTTATGATCTTAGTTGTAATCCCCATGTCAACCATTAAAAAATTAAGTGAAAAAGATGTAGAAAAGGAAACAAATGGGAATTAAAATACCACACTAGAAAATATTCATTTAACACAAAAGAAAGGAAGAGTAGGGTGATAAAAATATGTAAAGCATATCGAAATAAGTAATAAAATTATAGACATAAGTATTCCCTTATTATTAATTACATGGATTAAGCCACAATAAGATATCATTATCTATTTACTAGGATGGCTATGGTTTTAAGAAGAAAGTAGCATTTGTTGATGAGAATGTAGAATAATTACAGCCTACATATATTGTTGTTGGGAATGTTAAATAGTACATTCAATATATAAAACAATTTAGACATTCCTCAACAAGTTAAACAAAACTGCAATACAATCCAGCAGTCATATACACAATTATACCCCAAAGATCTGACAATCAATTTTAAACATAAATTTTATACATGAACACCCATATGAGCAATATTCATAGCAACTGAAGAAAAGACACAACTTCAAGTCCATCACCTCATGAATTGATAAACACATGTGGTATATCTACAAAGTGAAAAACTATTCAGTCACAAAGAGGAATTATATACTGGTAATTGTTACAGCCATAGATGAACTTTAAAAACATGTTAAATGAAAAAAGTTAGATGAAGTAAAAGACCACATATTATAAGAATATTGGTCGTGGATTTGAGTTGTGGTCCTGTCTATTTAGTAGCAGCTGAACCTCTGTGGTGACAGTCTCTTTGCCTCCATGAAGCAGCGCTGTTGAGATGTCACAGCTGGGCATTCGTATGCAGGAATAGGTGCTTGGCTCACCCCATTGGGAGCAAGAGGGTCTTGGTCACAGGGGGACACTTTGCTGCCCTCTGGGCACAGATGACATTGCAGGTGCTCTCAGAGCAGGAGCAGGCTCCCCGTGTGCGAGCCCGGGGCTGAGGTGCTGCAGCCTCCAGAGCTGTGCTAGAGGATGAATGGAAGGGGAATCTCTTGGAATCTCTTACTTGGTGGGAGCCTCTGGCTCTGCCATGGGGTTCCCCGAGGCCCTGGGCAAGGGGGTTTAGAGTTCTCAATGCAGATGTGGCCACTGTGTTTTCCTTTCAGACATATGAGAAGTTGGCATATCAATATTTCAAAGCTTTTTCTGTGACTGGAGTTGCAGGAGCTCAGATTGTGGGTGTTCATTAAGATCCAACAGTTGCTCCCGCACTGAGGCCCCACTGAAAAACCAGATAGCTGGGGCCCTAGGAGTCAGAAGCTCAGGGAAACTTGGGTCTTTGAAAGCACTTCCCCATAATGATTCTCCAGTAAATTATGCTTAATTAGTAAATTGGAATTATAGTAATGTCCATTTATCAAACATTAATCCTAAGTGCTTTGCCTTATCTCATTTAATCCACAAGCCAGCCTTCCCTCAGTGGAGGTAGAGGTAGCAACTTCTCTTTCCTAACAAGAAAGTTGAAGCTCAGAGGTGTAGGGAAGTGAACCAAGGCTGCACATTGTGAAGCAAAAGAGTAGGTCCATCTTCCTAGTTTCAAGGTGGATAAACACTGATAGAATTAGCTAGAACAATAAACAAACAAAAGGAGAAAGAGAGGCTGAGAAGTGGATTTCTTGGTTCAGATGTCTGGGAAGGTTGGGGTGATACAGACTCAGGCACCTCTCTCTCCAGGGGTGCAGTGACGTCATCAAGACAAGGTCTCTTTCCATCTCACACTGCCTTCTGCTGCTCATGTCCTCTCTGTGGGGAGGTGGCCTGTTGCCTAGCAGCTTTAGGGGCATAATCTGCTGGCTTGGCATTGCAGGAAAAGAGTTTCCCCTACTTGATGATTGAGCCTGGCTGGATCAGCCTGGGACACTGCCCCTTTGTGCTCCTCACAGTGGGATGGATTGCTCTAGAGGGTCAAGCCTGGAGGGTCAGAGTCACCCTGTGAGAGAAAGGAAGGGTCACCAAAGAGAGTCCAGATGAAATGGTGAGGCAGGGAGATGGAAGCCAAGCAGGCAAGCCACAGAGGTGCCCATTGAAGGGTGAGGGCAGCTGCATTTGGAGGGCAGCCTCTTGGAGTAGAGGTGGCTGTCCACTCCTCTGTGCCTGTCCATGGTCCTGAGTGCTGCCTGCAGGTTACTGTGTGCCAGGTGTCCACAGGATGAGGGTGTGCAGACCCTGAAATTGTGCAGACACTCTACTTGCTGTGTGGTACTCAGCTTTCCTGGGTACCTCCAATGGCCCACAGGCAGTTCCCAAACCTGGCAAGATTCCCTGTGTTGGAATCAGTAGAGGCAGCTGTAACAAAGAACCAACAGCTGGATGACCTTTACAATATAGAAACTTATTTCTCACAGATCTGGAGGCTGGAAGGCCAAGATCAGAGAGCCAGGATGACAGGGTCAGGCTAGGGCCCTCCCCAGATGGAAGAGAGACAGCTTCTCATTGTATACTCACCGTTATTTTTCCACAGCAACTCGGCCCTCCTCCCCGGTGTTGGGGAGACCATAGTGAGCACGCGAAAGGACTCTGTCCTCCTGGAGTTCATGGTGTAGAAGGAGGGTCTGAGAGAGGACAAGTGAACAGATGAAGAACTAGGATGAATTTAGAAATGAGAGGGAGCTACAGGCCTTGGGCACCAGGATGCTGTGGTCTTGGGATCCCTTGTTGTGTACCCACATTATACAATGGGAAGAGACATTGGGACAAACCTAAATCTCACAGGAGCCATTGGCAGTCTATGGCAAAGGGAAGGCTCTCTCTGAAATTCACACTAGAGCCTTCCAGTGGAGCAGAGTAGGAACCGTGGGCAGGGGAGGAGTTGACTTTCCCTCTCTCACTGTGGGACTAGGTCATGGTAGAGCAGCATGTAATCCTTTGTCTATCTGTATGTTTGTGCATTGAAGACACATGACACATTAGGGTTTCTCAGGGAGTCCATGTATATAAGGACACATACACCTAATGCCCACCTCAAAAGCAGATGCTAAAATGATCCCTACGGAACATGGTGGGAATTCATGGAGGCCCTGCAAGACACAATTACATCTTTATGGTCACCCACATAACCAGCAGGAGGGGATGGGTCTGAAACAAGGTTTGTCTCCCCAACTTGGGTGTGCTGGCTATCCAAGGGCCTGTCTGGGCCCCTGATTCAGGGTGTGTTGGTGTAACTGCATCCACTTGTGCATATATCATTAGAAGAAGGGTCCATCCTGCATCCCAGTGGGCCTTTGGCACCATCCTGTATGAGATAAGGAGTCTGCAAGGAAGTGACCTCACTTCCTTGGCAATGGAACACAAGAACGTGGAACCCTCGTAGCTAGGCACCACCATCCACACACAGTCTCAATCTGCTCTCTGATGTTGAGACAGCAAGCCCACAGCCCTGACTTCTAGTGGTCTACCAATCTGTGGATACTTAGGACTCAGGAAAGACCAGAGTATGAGATGTTCTGGAGTGGAGTTGCTGGCTCAGGACTGGGTCCCAATGACTGTCAATGTTTCCCAAGGAGACATGAGGTGATAGAGGACAGACCACTGCAAGTGATGACACTCTTAACCTGCCACTTAGATACCCCTTTTGATAGCCCCAGACCCTCACCAGGTTTGTTGTTATTGTTGTGTGTATGTGTGTCTCATATCCCCTGAGAATATTGAGGGAAAATATTTTGTTTTCATTTGGCATATGGCAGTGACTCATTTTGCACATGGCTACTGTTTCTATGTTGAAATGTCCCTCTTTGACCCCCCCAACCTAGGGAGAAGATGACCAATTTCATCAGTCTAGTGTCCTGACTAGGGGAAAACTTGAGAGCACTCATTCAACGGAGCTCTGTAGAAGGTGAACACCTCCTATATCCATGAATTTTTGTATTCCTACCAAAATTCATCCAGTACCCAGAGGGTATTGCAGCTGCTGTGTAAAAGGTATTTATCACCTCCAAACCCTGGCACATGGCCATCTCCTGGATAGGTGTTGGGAATGGCAGGCATCTCTCTGAACTTCAGTCAGCTCTGTGGAAAGTAGGGTTTTCAGAGGAGAGCCCTGCTGGGTGTTTAGGAAACCAAGTAGGATGAGCCCCAGGTCTGTTTGCCTCAGGCTGGGTCCTGTGGAGCAGGCTGCCAAGGGCCCAGGCCTTCCCCTTTGGTCCTGTCCCTCCCTGTGAGGAAGTTATCTTCCTCAGGCCTCACTAATCTGAGGCCTCATGAAAATTAGTTTTCACATTTGGGAAGGATCCTGACCTGCATGTAGCTAGAACAGAGCCCTGGGAGGACTGAAGGGGCCAAGGCCTGAGGCAGCTAGGCAGTAGGTATTGGGTTGATTCATGGCTCAAATGTATGTGAAGCACCTACCATTGGCAGGCACTTGTCCCATCACTTAGGAACAAGTACAGACAAACCTCCCAGCCCTCATGAAGGTTCCATGATTTTCAGGAAGCTAGTTGAGCTCAACGGGCATCTAGGTAGTTGAGGGTCAAAGGATGTTAGAGGTGACAGCCTCCTGGCTTTTCTAGGCCTGGAAACCTCCAGCCAGATGCTGAGGGGGAGCACCTTCAAGGAAAGGAGTGAGCGGTTTTTGGGCCAAGGGGGAGGGCCCCTGTCTCCAGAGATGTCACTTGGGGGTCAGCTGGAGAGGATGGCTTGGTGAACCCCAAGCTCCACCCTGTGTGGTTCCCAGAAGAGGACTGAGGTAATCTGGGGCTTACCCTGTAGAGGGATCATAGCAATCTGTGGTGGGATTCTGGGAACCCAAAGAACAGAAGAGTGACTAGAGCCTCAGAGCCAGGCCCTGTGAGGATCCCTCCCCAACACAGCCAATCCCATTCAGAATGCCCACGCTTTTCTGTATAGAGACTGGGCAGCAAGTATGGGGAGCCCTTTACCCACAAATGTACATCACAGTTTTTCCCCTTTGCTCTGCTGCATGTGACCTGCTTGGGCACCCTTTGGGAAGACCACCATGTAGGGAGTCTTGGGAGGTTCCAGTTAAAGGAGACCTGGCCCCTCATCGCTCCCTACCACACCCCAAACTCCACAGCACCCTCTACTCCATCATTGAAGTGTGACTACACCTCAATCCAGAAGATTTTTTGAGGTCCTGGGAGCTGGACAACCTGAAGCTTCTCAGGACCTTCCTGTTGCTCACCATGCCTGAATCAGAGGTGACCCTCAATGTTGAGACTCCTTACACAGCTGGAGGACTGAGATCCCAGTGAATCTGAGCTCTCTGATGACGGGGCCTGGGGTGGAGACTGAGGTTTGTGCAGAGGAATCTGCTGGTACCAGTGGGATCTGGCATTTGGTCCCCACCCAGACAAGCCTGACGTCCTGCAGCTGGTGGACCCTCGTCTGGGAAGACATCCTGTTGTCGGGAGAGGGGCCGGGCTGTTCTCAAGCTGATTTCTATTGTGAATTGGGATAAGGCCCAGGGAAAGGCAGTCCTGTTGGGGTGCTTCTCCTGCAGCTCTAGCACCACCTCAAGTGATAGAATGGCCTCCAGCAGCAGTGGCTCAGGTCACCTGCTTACACTTCAGACAGCATATCACCAAAGTCCCTGTGATGGAGGAAGGATAGCCCTCAAACCTGGAGGATGGCCCAACTCCAGCACCATCCACACAGGGAGAGACTGAGCCACCAGCAGCCACTCTGACCCTTCAGGAAGAGGAGGCAACTCAGCTGCCACTAAGCAACCCAGAGGACACTCTACATTTTCTTCCAGTTGGTATAGATGGTGATCCAAGGTGCCATCCCACCCTTTCCAGGAGAACCACCTCTCCTGGCAGCAACATAATTTTCAGGCACCAAAACACCAGAGGCTGGAGGTCAAGAAACTATCAGGTCAGCAGCCGTCCTTCTCCTGGAAGGTTTTCCCGCTGCCCTAGTCCTGAAGTCCCCTGTGACACCCCCCACCTGTGAGCCCTGAGCTCCCAGTCCCAGATCCACCACCATAGCCATCCTTCCTCTCCCCCCTGAAATTCTCTTTTAATTTTTGTGATGGTAATTATTTTATTTGTTCAGGATGGCATTGTGGAAATTTAGTAAATTTATACTTATATAAATGTGCTCAGTCCATTCACCAGGCTGTGCCACCACCAGCAACCTGTAGCTGAAGATGGACCCCCGAAGAGCACAGTGGTCCTGTGGGGGAAGATGCACACAGGCCATCCTGGAGGAGGTGAGCTGGAGGCCCCTGGGTATGGGGCACAGGTGACTGCCTAAGTGGTGGTGAGGATCTCAGGCCTTCAGATCTCTTATTCAGACCTGTGATGTTAACTATGTTAACTGTCACGTGCCACTATGCACCCTGTCCACATCAGACAGCAAAGTTAGTATGTGTGTTCTTATTGCTCCACAGACCATGTTTCGCCATCCTCTTATTGCCTATGACCCAACATTGAAGTTGGACCAGGTGATAACTCAGTAATGGCCTGTAATCTTTGAATCAAGGGAAGAGTGTCATGTTTTGTACACTAAATGTCAAGCTGTGCCTCTTGCACTAGTCAGTCCACTGAGGATGCAAAGGAAATGTTCCTGAAGGAAATTCAAGTTCTGCTCCAGGGCGTATGTGAGTGGTAAGAAAGCTAAAGAGTCCTATGGCTGATATGGAAACAGTTTTCCTCGTCTGGAGAAAAGATGAAACAAGGCACCTTCCCTTAAGCCAAGGCCAAATCCAGTTAAGACCCTAACTCAGATTGTTCTATGCTTAGAGAAGAGGGAAAGCTCCAGAAGGAATTTGAGGGTGCCATAGTTTGGTTCATGATGTTTAAGGCAAGAAGCCATCTCCATAAGATAAAAGTGTAAGGTGAAGCAGCAGGTGCTCCAGGAGAAGCTATGTTCTTGCTCAGCTGTTTGATGAAGACGTGCTGTGGTTCAGGTACTAAGAGTCCCCCAAAAGCTCGTGGATGAGACAGTGCAAGAAGGGGTAGAGGTGAAACGATTTGGTTATGAGAGGCTGAACTCAATCAGTTCATTACTCCCCTAGCAGGGATGAACAGACGGCATGCATGGAAGGGGATGCCCTCGACCCTCTCCAAGCCTGGAGATGTAGGTGGCACCTGTGGAGGCATCCAGTGGCTGTGAAAGAAGTCCGGTTGCAGGGTCTGAAGTGCATAGGGGCCATCCTCAGCTCCACAGCAGTTCCACAGCACGGTTCCACGTTGGAGGTGCCCAGCAACCATGGGTGGTGTCATGATCCAGCATCAGGGGCATCCATCTGCAGGAAAGGCACTGATCAGCGAGCCTCGGTGTCCTAAAGGCAGTTTGGGGAATCCAGTTGTATCTTTGGTGGCAGGAGACTCACCTCAGGCTGGGAGGATGACCACAGGAAGCTGCAAAGGGCAGTGCAGCCTTGGCGTTGGGCATCCATGGAGGCATCAGTGTCTGGAGTCTGGTTATGGCAGTGTTGGCCAAGGCAAATGAGGTTTCTGGAGGCAGCAATTGCAGGCGAGGTGTCCAGCTGGGACCGTCCTCCTCCTTCGCCAGTGGAGGGAGTCTGGTTAAGTGCAGCGGTGGTGGGGGTGGCACTGTGGGTGGCCCTGTGGCGACTCCTGTGGCTGCAGCGTGGAGCTCTGGTGGTGGTGGTGGGGACAGCTTGGGGCAGAGTCAGAGGTTGACTGGAGGCTGGGGTGGCCTCTGCTTTGCTGCTCCAGGCCACTGGTCTTGCTCCTGGCAGAGCATGTGTGCTCGGGAGGCAGGACGCGGGAGGCAACGGTACCCAGACAGCCTCTGAGGACCTTATCCTGCCCAGACCTACTGTGCTGGCACTGGCCTTGAGCCCACTGGATGGTCGCTTGCCCCACCCCTGGGTTCACCCTGCCTCTCCCTGGGTTTCAGCCTCTGCAGGGGAGTAGGTTGGCTGCCAGCTGGGGCAGCCCCCCGTCTTTTATTTTGAGCAATCTTTTTTTTTAATTTCTACAGATTGAATTCTGATTCATTTTACACAAATAGGGTACAATTTTCATTTCTTTGGTTGTACACGATGTGCAGCCACACTATGTGTGTAATCATACATGTACACAGGGCAATGATGTTTGTCTCATTCCACCATCTTTTCTTCCCCCACCCACTCCCTCCCCTCATTTCCCTCTACACAATTCAGTGTTCCTCCTTTCTTCCCTTACCTCCTCTGTGCCCCCCTTCTTGTATCAGCATCCACTTATTCATTTGTCCTTTGGTTTTGGGGTTTGGCTTCTTTCACTTAGCATGATATTCTCCAACTCTATTTACCTGCAAATGCCATAGTCTTATTATTATTTTTTAAATTCATTTTATTGTAAACAAATGGGATACATCTTGTTTCTCTGTACATGAAGTAGAGGCATACCATTTGCATAATCATACATTTACATAGGGTAATAGGTTTTGATTCATTGTTTTATTTCCTCCCCAACCCCTCGCACCATATTTTCCCGCTATACAATCCCTCAATCCTCCATTCTTGCTCCCCTCCCACCACCCATTATGTGTCATCATCCACTTAGCATTGCAGGAGATGCGTTTCCACTGCCTAATAATTTCAGTGGAAGTCATGGGATTGTGTGTGGCTGGACCATCTCCTGGGTCAGTGCTCCTTTGTGTCCATCACAGGACATAGATTGCTCTGGAGGGTCAAGCCTGGAGGGTCAGAGTCACCCTGTGAGAGAAAGGAAGGGTCACCAAAGAGAGTCCAGTTGAAATGGTGAGGCAGGGAGATGGAAGCCAAGTAGGCAAGCCACAGAGGCGCCCACTGAAGGGTGAGGGCAGCTGCATTTGGAGGGTAGCCTCTTGCAGTATAGGTGGCTGTCCTCTCCCCTGTGCCTGTCCCTGGTCCTGAGTGCTGCCTGCAGGTTACTGTGTGCCAGGTGTCCACAGGATGAGGGTGTGCAGACCCTGAAATTGTGCAGACACTCTACTTGCTGTGTGGTACTCAGCTTTCCTGGGTACCTCCAATGGCCCACAGGCAGTTCCCAAATCTGGCTCAGATTCCCTGTGTTGGAATCAGTAGAGAGCTGTGAAAAATAACCATCAGCTGGGTGACCTTTACACTATAGAAACTTATATTTCACAGATCTAGAGGCTGGAAGGCCAAGATCAGGGAGCCAGGATGACAGGGTCTGGCTAGGGCTCTCCCCAGGTGGAAGAGAGACTGCTTCTCATTGTATCCTCACCCTGTTATTTTTCCACAGCAACTCAGCCCTCCTTCCCGGTGCTGGGGAGACCACAGTGAGCACGAGAAAGGACCCTGTCCTCCTGGAGCTCATGGTGTAGAAGGAGGGACTGAGAGAGGACAAGTGAACAGATGAAGAACTAGGATGAATTTAGAAATAGGAGGGAGCTACAGACCTTGGGCACCAGGATGCTGTGGTCTTGGGATCCCTTGTAGTGTACCCACATCATACAACAGGAAGAGACATTGGGACAATCCTAAATCTCACAGGAGCCATTGGCAGTCTACGGCAAAGGGAAGGTTCTCTCTGAAATTCACACTAGAGCCTTCCAGTGGAGCAGAGTAGGAACCGTGGGCAGGAGAGGAGTTGACTTTCCCTCTCTCACTGTGGGACTAGGTCATGGTAGAGAAGCATGTCATCCTTTGTCCATCTGTATGTTTGTGCATTGCAGACACATGACACATTAGGGTTTCTCAGGGAATCCATGTATATATGGACACATACACCTAATGACCACCTCAAAAGCAGATGCTAAAATGATCCCTACGGAACATGGTGGGAAGTCATGGAGGCCCTGCAAGGCACAATTACATCTTCATGGTCACCCACATAACCAGCAGGAGGGGATGGGTCTGAAACAAGGTTTGTCTCCCCAACTTGGGTGTGCTGGCTATCCAAGGGCCTGTCTGGGCCCCTGATTCAGGGTGTGTTGGTGTAACTGCATCCACTTGTGCATATATCATTAGAAGAAGGGCACATCCTTCATCCCAGTGGACCTTTGGCGCCATCCTGTATGAGATAAGGAGTCCGCAAGGAAGTGACCTCACTTCCTTGGCAATGGAACACACAGAACGTGGAACCCTCGTAGCTAGGCACCCCCAGTCCACATACAGTCTCAGTCTGCTGTCTGGTGTTGAGACAGCAAGCCCACAGCCCTGACTTGTGGTCTACCAACCTGTGGATACTCAGGACTCAGGAAAGACCAGAGTATGAGACATTCTGGAGTGGAGTTGCTGGCTCAGGCCTGGGTCACGGTGACTGGCATTTTTTCCGAAGGAGACAACAGGTGATACAGGACAGACCACTGCAAGTTTTGAAACTCTTAACCTACCACTTAGATACCCCTTTTGATAGCCCCAGACCCTCACCAGGTTTGTTGTTATTGTTGTGTGTATGTGTGTCTCATATCCCCTGAGAATATTGAGGGAAAATATTTTGTTTTCATTTGGCATATGGCAGTGACTCATTTTGCAGATGGCTACTGTTTCTATGTTGAATGTCCCTCTTTGACCCCCCAACCTAGGGAGAAGATGACCAATTTCATCAGTCTAGTGTCCTGATTAGGGGAAAACTTGACAGCACTCATTCTACAGAGCCCTGTAGAAGGTGAACACCTCCTATATCCATGAATTTTTGTATTCCTACCAAAATTCATCCAGTACCCAGAGGGTATTGCAGCTGCTGTGTAATAGGTATTTATCACCTCCAATCCCTGGCACATGGCCATCTCCTGGATAGGTGTTGGGAATGGCAGGCATCCCTCTGAATATCAGTCAGCTCTGTGGAAAGTAGGGTTTCAGAGGAGAGCCCTGCTGGGTGTTTAGGAAACCAAGTAGGATGAGCCCCAGGTCTGTTTGCCTCAGGCTGGGTCCTGTGGAGCAGGCTGCCAAGGGCCCAGGCCTTCCCCTTTGGTCCTGTCCCTGCCCTGTGAGGAAGTTATCTTCCTCAGGCCTCACTAATCTGAGGTCTCATGAAAATCAGTTTTCACATTTGGGAAGGATCCTGACCTGCATGTAGCTAGAACAGAGCCCTGGGTGGACTGAAGGGGCGGAGGCCTGAGGCTGCTAGGCAGTAGGTAGTGGAGTTGATTCATGGCTCAAATGTATGTGAAGCACCTACCATTGGCAGGCACTTGGCCCATCACTTAGGAACAAGTACAGACAAACCTCCCAGCCCTCATGAAGCTTCCATGATTTTCAGGAAGCTAGTTGAGCCCAACGGGCATCTAGGTAGATGAGGGTCAAAGGATGTTAGAGGTGACAGCCTCCTGGCTTCTCTAGGCATGGAAACCTCCAGCCAGATGCTGAGGGGGAGCACCTTCAAGGAAAGGAGTGAGCGGTCTTTGGGCCAAGAGGGAGGGCCCCTGTCTCCAGAGAGGTCCCTGGGGGTCTGTTGGAGAGAATGGCTGGGTGAACCCCAGGCTCCACCCTGTGTGGTTCCCAGAAGAGGACTGAGGTAATCTGCGGCTTACCCTGTAGAGGATCATAGCAAGCTGTGGTGGGATTCTGGGAACCCAAAGAACATTAGAGTCATTAGGGCCTCAGAGCCAGGCCCTGTGAGGATCCCTCCCCAACACAGCCAATCCCATTCAGAATGCCCATGCTTTTCTGTATAGAGACTGGGCAGCAAGTATGGGGAGCCCTTTACCCATAAATGTACCTCTCAGTTTTCCCCTTTGCTCTGCTGCATGTGACCTGCTTGGCCACTCTTTGGGAAGCCCACCATGCAGGGGGTCTTGGGAGGTTCCAGTTAAAGGAGTTCTCCCGTCATTGCTCCGTATCGCACCCCAAACTCCACAGCACCTTCTGCTCCATCATTGAAATGTGGCTACACCTTAATCCAGAAGAGTTTTTGAGGTCCTGGTACTTGGACAACCTGAAGTTCTCAGGACCTTCCTGTTGCTCACCATGCCTGAATCAGAGGTGACCCTCCATGTCGCGACTCCTTACACAGCTGGAGAACTGAGATCCCAGTGAGTCTGAGCCCTCTGATGACGGGGCCTGGGGTGGTGACTGAGGTGTGTGCAGAGGAATCTGTGCTGGTGCCAGTGGGATCTGGCATTTGGTCCCCAGTCAGACAAGCCTGACGTCCTGCAGCTGGTGGACACTAGTCTGGGAAGATGTCCTGTTGTGGGGAGAGGGGCTGGGCTGTTCTCAGAAGCAGGGTTCTAGTGTGAATTGCAAAAGGCCCAGGGAAAGGCAGTCCTGTTGGGGTGCTTCTCCTGCAGCTCTAGCACCACCTCAAGTGATAGAATGGCCTCCAGCAGCTGTGGCCCAGGTCACCTGCTTACACTTCAGACAGCATATCACCAAAGTCCCTGTGATGGAGGAAGGATAGCCCTCAAACCTGGAGGATGGCCCAACTCCAGCACCATCCACACAGGGAGAGACTGAGCCACCAGTGGCCACTGTGACCCTTTAGGAAGAGAAGGCAGCTCAGCTGCCACTAAGCAACCCACAGGACACTGCACATTGTCTTCTAATTGGTATAGATGGTGATCCAAGCTGCCATCCCACCCTTTCCAAGAGAACCACCTCTCCTAGCAGCAACATAATTTTCAGGCACCAAAACACCAGAGGCTGGAGGTCAAGAAACTATCAGGTCAGCAGCCGTCCTTCTCCTGGAAGGTTTTCCCGCTGCCCTAGTCCTGAAGTCCCCTGTGACACCCCCCAACTGTGAGTCCCTGAGCTCCCAGTACAAGATCCCCCACCACAGCTATCCTTCCTCTCCCCTCTGAAATTCTCTTTTAATTTTTTTTGATGGTAATTATTTTATTTGTTCAGGATGGCATTGTGGAATTTTAGTAACTTTTATATTGATATAAAAGTGCTCAGTCCATTCCCCAGGCTGTGCCACCACCAGCACCGTGTAGCTGAAGATGGACCCCCGAAGAGCACAGGGGTCCTGTGGGGGAAGATACACACAGGCCATCCTGGAGGAGGTGAGCTGTAGGCCCCTGGGTATGGGGCACAGGTGACTGCCTAAGTGGTGGTGAGGATCTCAGGCCTTCAGATCTCTTAATGAGACCTGTGATGTTAACTATGTTAACTGTCACGTGCCACTACACACCCTGTCCACACGAGACAGCAAACTTAATGTGTGTTCTTACTGCTCCACAGATCATGTCTCGCCATCCTCTTGTTCCCTAAGACACAACATTGAAGTTGGACCAGTTGATAACTCAGTAATGGCCTGTAATCTTTGAATCAAGGGAAGTGTCTCATGTTTTGCATGGTACATGACAAGCTGTGCCTCTTGCACTAGTCAGTCCACTAAAAATTCAAAGAAATTCAAGTGCTGCTCCAGGGCATATGTGAGTGATAAGAAAGCTAAAGAGTTCTATGGCTGATATGGAAAAAGTTTTCATCATCTGGAGAAAAGATGAAACAAGGCACATTCCCTTAAACCAAGGCCAAATCCAGATAAGACCCTAACTCAGATTGTCCCTATGCCTAGAGAAGAGAGAAAGCTCCAGAAGGAATTTGAAGGTGCCAGAGTTTGGTTCATGATGTTTAAGGCAAGAGGCCATCTCCATAATATAAAAGTGCAAGGTGAAGCAGCAAGTGCTGAGGAGAAGCTGCGCTCTTGCTCAGCTGTTTTATGAAGACGTGCTGTGGTTCAGCTACTAGGAGTCCCCCAAAAGCTCGTGGGTGAGACAGTGCAAGAAGGGGTAGAGGTGAAACGATTTGGTTATGAGAGGCTGAACCCAATCAGTGCATTACACCCCTGGCAGGGATGAGCAGGCGGCACGCATGGAAGGGGACACCCTCGACCCTGTCCAAGCCTAGAAATGTAGGTGGCACCTGTGGAGGCATCCAGTGGCCGTGAAAGAAGTCCGGTTGCAGGGTCTGAAGTGCATAGTGGCCACCCTCAGCTCCACAGCGGTTCCACAGCAGGGTTTCACATTGGAGGTGCCAGCAACCATGGGTGGTGTCAGGATCCAGCAGCAAGGACATCCATCTGCAGGAAAGGCACTGATCAGTGAGCCTCGGCATCTAAAGGCAGTTTGGGGAGTCCTGTTATATCTTTGGTGGCAGGAGACTCACCTCAGGCTGGGAGGTCAACCACAGGAAGCTGCAAAGGGCAGTGCAGCCTTGGCACTGGGCATCCATGGAGGCATCAGTGTCTGGAGTCTGGTTATGGCAGTGGTGGCCAAGGCAAGTGAGGAGTCTGGAGGGAGCAATGGCAGGCAAGGTGTCCACCTGGGAGTGTCCTCATCCTTTGCCAGTGGCAGGAGTCTGGTTACACTGCATTGGTGGTTGTGGTGGTATTTTGGGTGGCCACGCCGGGACTCCTGTGGCTGCAGTGTGGAGCTCTGGTGGTGGTGGTGGGGACAGCTTGGGGCAGAGGGCCTCAGAGTCAGAGGTTGACTGCAGGCTGGGGTGGCCTCTGCTTTGCTGCTCCCGGTCACTGGTCTTGCTCCTGACAGAGCCTGTGTGCTTGGGAGGCAGGATGCGGGAGGCAGCGGTACCCAGACAGCCTCTGAGGACCTTATGCTCCCAGGCTAACTGTGCCTTGCACTGGCTTGAGCCCACTGGTTGGTCGCTTGTCAGCCCCCGGGTTCACCCTGTCCTTCCCTGGGTTGCAGCCTCTGAGGGGGTGTAGGTTGGCTGCCAGCTGGGGCAGCCCCCCTTTTTTATTTTTCAGCAATTTTTTTTATTTCTACAGATTGAATTCTGATTCATTGTACACAAATAGTGTACAATTTTCATTTCTCTGGTTGCACACGATGTGCAGCCATACTATGTGTGTAATCATACATGTACACAGGGCAATGATGTTTGTCTCATTCCACCATCTTTTCTTCCCCCACCCACTCCCTCCCCTCATTTCGCTTTACACATCCAATGTTCCTCCTTTCTTCCCTCACCTCTTCTGTGCCCCCCTTCTTGTATCAGCATCCACTTATTCATACGTCCTTTGGTATTTGGGGATTGGCTTCTTTCACTTAGCATGATATTCTCCAACTCTATTTACCTGCAAATGCCATAGTCTTATTATTATTTTTTAAATTCATTTTTATTGTAAACAAATGGGATACATCATGTTTCTCTGTTTCTACATGAAGTAGAGGCATGCCATTTGCGTAATCATACATTTATATAGGGAAATAGTTTTTGATTCATTCTGTTATTTTTTCTGCCCCCCACCCCTTCCACCCCTCTTTTCCCTCTATATTGCCCCTCATTCCTCCATTCTTGCTCCCCTCGCACCCCCCATTATGTGTCATCCGCTTATCACCAAGATCATTCATTCTTTCGTTTTTGAGATTGGCTTATCTCACTTAACATGATATTCTCCAATTTCATCCATTTGCCTGCAAATGCCATAATTTTATTATTCTTTATGGCTGAGTAATATTCCTTTGTGTATATATATATATCACAGTTTCTTTATCCATTCATCAATTGAAGGACATCTACATTGGTTCCACAGTCTGGATATTGTGAATTGAACAGCTATGAACATTGATGTGGCTGTATCTCTGTAGTATGCTAATTTTAAGTCCTTTGGGTATAGGCCAAGGAGTGGGATAGCTGGGTCAAATATGGGTCCATTCCAAGTTTTCTAAGGAATCTCCACACTGCTTTCCAGAGTGGCTGCACTAATTTGCAACCCACCAGCAATGTATGAGTGTACCTTTTTCCCCACTTTTTCTCCAACACCTATTGTTGCTTCTATTCTTAATAATCGCCATTCTAATTGGGGTGAAATGGAATCTTAGGGTAGTTTTAATTTGAATTTCTCTTATTACTAAAGATGGTGAACATTTTTTCATATGTCTGTTGATTGCTTGTAGATCTTCTGTGAAGTGTCTTTTCATATACTTAGCCCATTTGTTGATTGGGTTATTTGTATTCTTCATGTAGAGTTTTTTGAGTTCTTTATATATTCTGGAAATTAGTGCTCTATCTGAAGTATGAGTGTCAAAGATTTTCTCCCACTCTGTATGCTCTCTCTTCGCATTGCTGATAGTTTCCTTTGCTGAGAGAAAGCTATTTAGTTTGATTCTATCCCAGTTATTGATTCTTGCTTTTATTTCTTGTGCTATGGGAGTCCTGTTAAGGAAGTCTGATCCTAAGCCAACAAGTTGAAGATTTGGACCTACTTTTTCTTCTGTAAGATGCAGGGTCTCTGGCCTGATTTCAAGGCCCTTGATCCATTGTGAGTTGAGTTTTGTGCAGGGTGAGAGATAGGGGTGTAGTTTCATTCTGTTGCATAAGGATTTCCAGTTTTCCCAGCACCATTTGTTGAAGAGGCTATCTTTTCTCCATTGCATATTTTTGTGCACTTTTGTCTAGTATGAGAAAATTGTATTTATTTGTGTTTGTGTCTGTGTCCTCTATTCTGTACCATTGATCTACCTGTCTGTTTTGGTGCCAATACCATACCGTTTTTGTTACTATTGCTTTGTAGTATAGATGAAGTTCTGGTATTGCGATACCTCCTGTTTCATTCTTCCTGCTAAGGATTGTTTTAGCTATTCTGGGTTTCTCATTCTTCCAGATGAATTTCATTATTCCTTACTCTATAAAGTATTTTGTAAGGTACGTCATTGCGATTTTAATTGGAATTGCATTGAATCTGTATAGTACTTTTTGTTGTATGGCCATTTTGACAATATTAATTCTGCCTATCCCAGAACATGGGAGATCTTTCCATCTTCTACGGTCATCCTCAATTTCTTTCTTCAATGTTTTGTAGTTTTCATTCATTGTAGAGATCTTTTATCTCTTTGGTTAGATTGATTCCCAAGTATTTTATGTTTTTTGAGACTATTGCAAATGGAGTTGTTTTCCTCATTTCCCTTTCAGCTGTTCCTTCGCTTGTGTATAAAAATGCTTTAGATTTATGCATGTTGATTTTATAGCCTGCTATTTTGCTGAATTCATTGATGAGGTCTAGAAGTTTTCTGGAAGAGGTTTTTGGATCCTCTAAATATAGAGTCATGTCATCAGGAAATAGTGCCAGCTTAAGTTCCTCTTTTCCTGTTCGGATCTCTTTAATTTCTTTAGTCTGCCTAATTACTCTGACTAGATTTTCGAGGACAATGTTGAATAGAAGTGGTGAAAGAGGACAACCCTGTCTTGTTCCCATTTTTAATGGGATTGCTTTCAGTTTTTCGCCATTAAGAATGATGTTGGCTATGGGCTTAGCATCAATAGCCTTTACAATATTCAGGTATTTTCCTATTATCCCTATTTTTTCTAGTGTTTTGAGCATGAAGGGGTATGTATTTTGTCAAACGCTTTTTCTGTGTCAATTGAAATAACCATATGATTCTTATCCTTAAGTCTATTGACATGATGGATTACGTCTATTGATTTGTGGATGTTAAACCATCCTTGCATTCCAGGGATGAACCCCACTTGATCATGGTGCACAATTTTCTTAATATGTTTTTGGATACAGTTTGCCAATATTTTGTTAAGTATCTTTGCATCTATATTCATCAAGGATATTGGTCTAAAACTGCTTTTCTTGATGTGTCTTTGCCTGGTTTGGGTATGAGGGGTGACATTAGCTTCATAGAATGAATTTGGTAGGGTACCCTTCTTTTCTATTTCCTGGAAATCTTTGAGAAGTATTGGAATGAGTTCTTCTTTGAAGGTCTTGTAGAACTCAACTGAGAATCCATCTGGTTCTGGGCTTTTCTTCGATGGTAGGTTTTTAATGGCTTCTTCTATTTCATTGCTTGATAATAATATGTTTAAATTGCGTATGTCCTCCTGGTTCAGTTTGGGAGGAGCATATGTCTCTAGAAATTTGTCAATGTCTTCGGTAGTAACTATTTTGTTGGAATACAGATTTTTGAAGTAGCTTCTCATTATGTATCTCAGTGGTGTCTGTTGTGATTTTTTTTCATCACAAATTATATTAATTTGAGTTCTCTCTTTCTCTTTGTTAGTGTGGCTAAGGGTTTGTCTATTTTGTTTACTTTTTCAAAGAACCAACTTTTTCTTTTGTCAGTTTTTTTGAATTGTTCCTTTTGTTTCAATTTCATTGATTTCAGCTTTCATTTTAATTATTTCCTGTCTTCTAATACTTTTGCTGTTATTCTGTTCTTCTTTTTCTTGGGTTTTGAGCTGTAATGTTATGTCATTTAGTTGTTGACTTTTCATTCTTTTCTGGAATGCGCTCCATGCAATGAATTTTCCTCTTAGTACCACTTTCATAGTGTCCCAGAGGTTTTGATATGTTTTATTATCGTTCTCATTGACCTCTAAGAAATTTTTTATCTCCTCCCTGATGTTTTCTGTTATCCATGTTTCATTCAATAGCATATTATTTAGTCTCCAAGTGTTGGAGTAATTCTGTTTTTTATTTTGTCATTGATTTCTACTCTCAGTCCATTATGATCTGATAGAACACAAGGCAGTATCTCTATTTTTTTTGCATTTCCTAAGGGCTGCTTTGTGGCATAACATATGATTCATTTTTGAGAAGGTTCCATGTGCTACTGAGAAGAACATGAATCTGCTCGTTAATGGATGGAATATTCTATATATGTCTATTAAGTCTAGGTTATTGATTGTGTTATTGAGTTCTATGGTTTCTTTGGTTGGTTTTTGTTTAGAAGATCTGTCTAGTGGTGACAGTGGTGAATTAAAGTCACCTGAATTATTGTGTTGTGGTCTATTTGATTCCTGAAATTGAGAAGGATTTGTTTGATGTACAGGGATGCACCATTGTTTGGGGCATAAATATTTACTATCGTTATGTCTTCCTGATTTATGGTTCCTTTAAGCAGTATGAAATGTCCTTCTTTGTCCCTTCTGACTAACTTTGGCTTGAAGTCCACTTTATCTGATATAAGGATGGAAACCCCTGCTTTTTTACTGAGTCCATGTGCATGGTAGGTTTTTCCCCCATCCTTTCACCTTTAGTCTGTGGATGTCTTTTTCTATGAGATGAGTCTCTTGCAGGCAGCATATTGTTGGGTCTTTCCTTTTAATCCATTCTGCCAGTCTGTGTCTTTTGATTGATGACTTTAGGCCATTAACATTTAGGTTATTATTGAGATATGATTTGTATTCCCAGTCATTTGGCTTATTTTTGGTTTTTAAGTTGGCTTGGTTTCTACTTTGAGTGTTTTTTTCCCTAAGATAGTTCCTCTGTTTGCTGATGTACATTGTTGTTTTTCATTTCCTCCTCATGGAATATTTTGTTGAGAACATTCTGTAGTGCAGGCTTTCTATTTGTAAATTCTTTTAACTTTCGTTTATCATGGAAGGATTTTATTTCATTTTGAAATCTGAAAGTTAGTTTTGCTGGGTATAGGATTCTTGGTTGGTAACCATGTTCTTTCAGAGCTTGAAATATGTTGTTCCAGGCCCTTCTAGCTTTTAGAGTCTGGGTTGAGAAGTCGGCTGCTATCCATATTGGTTTCCCCCTATATGTAATCTGATACTTTTCTCTCACGGCCTTCAAAATCCTATCTTTATTTTGATTGTTAGACATTTTCATTATAATGTGCCTTGGTGTGGATCTGTTGTGATTTTGTGCATTTGGTGTTCTGTAAGCCTCTTGTATTTGATTTTCCATTTCATTCTTCAGGTTTGGGAAATTTTCTGATATTATTTCATTGAATAGGTTGTTCATTCCTTTGGTTTGTATCTGTGTGCCTTCCTCAATCCCAATAATTCTTAAATTTGGTCTTTTCATGATGTCCCATAGTTCTTGGAGATTCTGTTCATGATTTCTTACCATCTTCTGTGTTTGGACAACTTTATTTTCAAGATTAAATATTTTGTCTTCATTGTCTGAGGTTCTGTCTTCCAAGTGGTCTGGTCTTTTGGTGATGTTTTCCATTGAGTTTTTTATTTGGTTTATTGTTTCCTTCATTTCAAGGATTTCCATTTGGTTTTTTTCTTGAGAATCTCCATATCTTTGTTGAAATGATCTTTTGCTTCGTGCAAGTGCTCTTTCAGCTTATTTGCATTATCATTCATTGCCTGCATTTACTCTCTTATCTCATCCTTTGCTTCGCGAATCTTCTTAATCATGTATAATATGAAGTCCTTTTCTGACATTTCTTCTAACATCCTATCATTGAATTCTATTAATATAGAATCTAGATTTGTTTGGATCATTTCCTTCCCTTGTTTTTTCATGTTGTTCATGTATCTTCCCCTCTAGCAGTGCAGATCCGGGGTATTGCAGATTTCCCCCTATAGGTTTATAGTGAACCTATAGTATCCCAATACCTTTTCTTTAAGGGGAGATCAATATTAGCAGTGCCCCATTCAGACACTATGCAATCCTAGACCAGATAGCCCCTTTGAGGACAATAACAAAATTGTCATAATAAACAGAATGAGTTCAAATATTATCTTCAGTAAAACAAACAGATTTGCCATAAGATCTGCAGTTTCTAATGGAGCATAAAGAGGATGCAGAGGGATGTAGACTGTGGCTGTTAATGAGATAAGAAATGAATATACAGACATTCTAGATAATAGAAAGGGTGAGAGTATAATCAAAAGAAATTGGATGTTAGCATTAAAAAATGGAGAAAGAGACTCTGAGGGAGCAGGTAAACAAAAGGAAAAGAGAGCAAGACAAGTAAAGAAATAAAAACTTAAAATTTTTCAATAAGGAGAAAAAAGAAAATCTACAGTATAACACTTGTATAGTAATGAAACCTCCCTGTCTTCAGTCGCCTGATACATGAGAGGTACCTGACAATGAGCTTCAAGTCTCCAGCAGGCATCTCAGGATGGGATTTGCCCCACCTAAAGATCAGAGGTATGGCTTCCAGGATTATTCAAGATGGCCACTCTGGCTTCCAAATGTGTTGGCAAGTGGGGAGCTGCAGCTCAGTGTGTGGATGTGGTCAGCTGGAGGTTCTGGAGGTGGGATACGGTTGGTCAGGCAGGGTTCCTGGAGGTTGGGTGTGCTTGGTGTGGTTGCGGGATCCTGGAAGGCCAGGTGCAATCAGTCAGTCTGGTGTCTCGGTTATAGGGTGCAGTCAGTCAGTCTGGGGGTCCTGGCGGCAGGGAGCAGTCAGTTGATGTGAGGGCCCCGGAGGTAGGGAGTGATCGGTCAAGCTGAGGGATCCTGGAGACGAGGCTCAGTCATTCTGGCCAGGGGTCCTAGGGGGCCTGGCTGTTGTCTTAAAATGGTGGTAGCCAGGTGTAATCAAACCTGCAGGTACTGTAACAGTGAACTTCCAGGCAACAGCAGGCAGCTGGCGCTCCACTGGCACTCGGCAATCAGTTTGCTGACTGTTGTCCAATGATCAGGAGGTGAGCCTCGTGCATTGGGTTATGGAGAGGTGTAAGGCAGGTGATGGACAGGTGGGAGGCAGGCAAATGGCGGATGATAGGTGCCTGACAGTGAGCAATCTGCACTCAAAAAAGACGGTGATATGCTAGCAGACTGCAGGTGATCACAGCAGACAAATGGGGTAAACAGCAGGGGATCGATAAGCAGCAAAAACTGCCTCACCAAGAAACAGATATCCTTTGCTTGAAATCAGAGTTATGGAGCGACAAGGAACGCAGTCTCCCTCTAGTCTGCCATGTTGGATCTGCCAGTATGGCCATTTTGTCAATATTAGTTCTGCCTATTCAAGAACATGGGAGATCTTTCCATCTCCTATGGTTTTCTTTAATTTCTTTCTTTAGTGTTCTGTAGTTCTAATTGTAGAGGTCTTTCACCTCTTTTGTTAGATTGATTCCCAAGTATTTTATTTTTTTCAAAGCTTTGGGAATGAGGTAGTTTTCCTAACTTCTCTTTCTGAAGATTCATCACTTATGTATAAAACTGTATTAGATTTATGAGCACTGATCTTATATCCTGCTACTTCACTGAATTCACTTTTGAATTCTAAAAGTTTTCTAGTGGAATTTTCTGGTACCTATGAATATATAATCATGTCATCAGCAAATAGGGATAGTTTGAGTTCATCTTTTCCTATTCATATACCTTTAATTTTTGGTCTGTCTACTTGCTCTGGCTAGAGTTTCGAGGACAATGTTGAATAGAAGTGGTGAAAGGGGGCATCCCCACCTTGTTCCAGTTTTTAGGGAGAATGCTTTCCGTTTTTCAACATTTAGAATGATATTGGCCATGGACTTAGCATAGATGGCCTTTACAACGTCAAGGAATGTTCCCACTATCCCTATTTTTTCTAGTGTTTTGAGCATGAAGGGGTGCTGTATTTTATCAAATGCTTTTTCTGAATCTATTGAAATAATCATGTAATTCTTGACTTTAAGTTTGTTGATATGGTGAATTACATTTACTGATTTCCAAATGTTGAACCAATCTTGCATCCCTGGGATAAAACCCACTTGATCGTGGTGCACTATCTTTTTAATATATTTTTGTATGTGTTTTGCTAAGATTTTTTTGAGAATTTTTGCATCAATATTCATTAAGGATATTGGTCTGAAATTTTGTTTCCTCAATGTGTCTCTGTCTGGTTTAGGTATCATTGTGATATTGGCTTCATAGAATGAGTTTGGGAGGGTTCCCTCCTCTTCTATTTCATGGAATACTTTTAGAAGTATTGGAATGAGCTCTTCTTTAAAGGTTTTGTAGAACTTGGCTGAGAACCCATCTGGTCCTGGACTTTTCTTTGTTGGTAGGCTTTTGATGACTTCTTTTCATTACTTGAAATTGATATATTTAAATTGTGTATGTCCTCCTGGTTCAGTTTAGGTATTTCATATGTCTCTAGAAGTCTGTTGATGTCTTCGAGATTTTCTATTTTGTTGGAGTATAGATTTTCAAAATAGCTTCTAATTATGTTTTGTATTTCAATCGTGTCAGTTGTGATATTTCCTTGTTCATTCTGAATTTTAGTAATTTGGGTTTTCTCTCTCCTTCTCTTTGTTAGTGTGGCTAAGGGTTTATCAATTTTGTTTATTTTTTCAAAGAACCAACTATTTATTTTGTTAATTTTTTGATTGTTTCTTTTGTTTCAATTTCATTGATTTCAGCTCTGATTTTAACTATTTCCTGTATTCTACTACTTTTGGTGTTGCTCTATTCTTCTTTTTCTAGGACTTTGAGCTATAGTGTTAGGTCATTTATGATTGATATTTTCTTCTTCTATTGAATGCATTCCACAAAATAAAATTTCCTCTAAGAACTGCTTTCATAGTGTCCCAGAGATTTTGATATGATGTTTCTTTGTTCTCATTTACCTTTAAGAATTTTTCAGTTTCCTTCCTGATGTCTTCTGTTATCCATTTATCATACAATAGCATATTATTTAATCTCCCGGTGTTGGAGTTGTTTCTGTTTTTTATTCTGTCATTTATCTCTAATTTCAATCCATTATGATCTCATAGAATACAAGGTAGTATCTCTATCTTCTTGTACTTGCTAACATTAGCTTTGTAGCATAAAATGTGGTCTATTTTAGAGAAGGATTCATGTGCTGCTTAGAAGAAAGTGTATTCGTTCTTTGTTGGATGGTATATTCTATAAATGTCCATTAAGTAAATGACTAATTTTGTTGAGATGTATGGTTTCTTTATTCAATTTTTGTTTGGAAGATCTGTCCAGTGGTGAGAGAGGTGTGTTAAAATCACCTAGTATTATTGTGTTGTGGTCTATTTGATTTCTGGAATTGAGAAGGATTTGTTTGATGTACATGGTTGAGCCACTGTTTGGGCATAGATATTTATGATTGTTATGTCTTGCTGATTTATGCTTCCCTTAAGCAGTATGAAATGTCCTTCTTTATTCCTTCTGACTAACTTTGGCTTGAAGTCCACATTATCTGATATTAGGATGGATACTCTGGCTTTTTTGCTGTGTCCATGTGCCTGGTATGTTTTTTCCCATCCTTTCACTTTAGTCAGTGGGAATCCCTTTCTGTAAGATGAGTCTTGCAGGCAGCAAATTGTTGGATCTTTCTTTTTAATCCAATGTGCCAGTCTATGTCTTTTGATTAAGGAGTTCAGGCCATTAGCATTCAGGGTTTTTATTGAGATATGATTTTTATTCCCCGTCATTTGGCTCTTTTTTTTTTTTTTGACATGACTTGGTTTCTCCTTTATTTGGCTGGTCTTTAGGGTAGTTCCTCCCTTTGCTGATTTACATCATTGTTTTTCATCTCTTCCTCATGGAAAATTTTCTTGAGAATGTTCTGTAATGCTGGCTTTCTTTTTGTAAATTCTTTTAACTTTTGTTTATCATGGAAAGATTTTATTTCATCGTGAAATGTGAAAGTAAGTTTTGCTGGGGATAAGATTCTTGGTTGGCATACTTTTTTTTTCAGGGCTTGAAAAATGTTTTTCCAGGCCCTTCTAGATTTTAGGATCTGTATTGAAAAATCTGCTGATATCTGTATTAGTTTACCCCTGAATATAATTTGATTCTTTTCTCTCACAGCCTTTAAAATTCTGTCTTTATTTTGTATGTTAGGTATTTTCATTATAATGTGCCCTGGTGTGGGTCTGTTTTAATTTTGTGTATTTGGAGTCCTACAAGCCTCTTGTTCTTGATTTTCCATTTCATTCTTCAGATTTGGGAAATTTTCTGATATTATTTCATTGAATACATTGTTCATTCCTTTGATTTGTTTCTCTAAGCCTTCCTCAATTCCAATAATTCTTAAATATGGCCTTTTCAATATATTCCATAATTCTTTTGTATTCTGTTCATGATTTCTTACCATCTTCTGTGTTTGTTCAACTTTGTTTTCAAGGTTAAATATTTTGTCTTCAATATCTGAGGTTTTGTCTTCCAGATGATCTATCCTAATGGTTATGCTTTCTATGGAGTTTTTGATTTGGTTTATTGTTTCCTTCATTTCAAGGATTTTTTTTCAATTTCTCTAACTCTTTATTGAAATGATCTTTTGCTTCCTGCATTTGCTCTTTTAACTGTCGATTGGTGTGATCATTCAGTGCCTGCATTTGTTCTTTCATCTCATCATTCAATGCCTGCATTTGCTCTTTTATGTCCTCGTTTGCTTCCCAGATCGTTTTAATTATGTACATTGTGAACTCCCTTTCTGACATTTCTTTTGCCATGCTGTCATTGGATTTTATTGCTATACCATCTAGGTTTGTTTGGGACATTTTCTTCCCTGTTTACTCATATTGGTCAGGTATCTTCCCCTCTAGTAGAGAAACTCTGGGATATTGTAGATTTCCTATTGACTAATATTGTCTCTGTAGATTTCCAATAACTCAACTCTTAGCCTTCAGTAGCCTGAAGTCTTGGAGGAACTTGATAATGTGGCGCTCCACTAGGAAGCTGCCCCTCTAGGGGTGGTGGCCTTCAGATGGGGTATATTCCCTGTCAGTGGGCAGAGGCGCCTCCACTTGTTGACTGATGGTCAGTCAAAGGGGGACTAGAATGCAGGCTGGGGCACGTCTAATCTGGGTCTGTGTCTCTAGTTCTACTGCCCTGGTGGGAAAGCCTGGCACAGCAGGCAAGACTCACCTAGTGGGGAAGTTTCACTGGGCAGCTCTCCTCTGAGAAGTTCCCTTCAGTCCAGAACTATCAGCTGTACTGGGATGCCCTCCTCTGTGATGTTCCCAGGGGTCCTGTACTACCGCCTGGGCTGGGGAATCTGACCCTGCAAGGGACTCCCTCTCTGAGCGCCCATCCTCTGCTACATTCCCTGGGGACCGGAGCTACCACCTTGACCTCTGACCCTCTGTGTCAAAGCCTCTCACTGTGTGGTCCTCCTCTGCAATGCTCCTGGTTGACTGGGTTCTCGGCTCCAGCATGGGAGTCTCACTGGGACACTCTACTCCATGAAGTTCCCTGCATTTCGGGACTACTGCCCCATCAGGGGAGCCTGACCAGTGGGAGAGACTCACCTGGTCTGAGTTGGTCCTGAGTCTCTCAATACCTCCTCTTCTTGACTCCTGGGTCTTGTCAAAGGTCCTCTAATCTCCTGTAGGTCTCTCAGGAAGGGAGCTGCCCTTCCAATGGTGATGGCCACGCCCTCAGGAATAATTCAAAATGCCTGCACCAACCTATAAAGATGCCTCTGGCTAGCTCCGCAATGTAGGTGGGCTGGCTCATCTGCCAGCTTGCTCCGTGATGGCAACAGACCTTGGCTTGGTGGCTGGGTGGGTTTTCTCAGTGATGGTGTCTGTCTTCACCTGGTGGTTGTGCGGGTTGGCTGCCTGCTCCCTAGCTCTGCAAGGCAGGCGGGTTGGGTTGCCCGCTTGCTACTTCTGCTATGCAGGTGACCTGACTCACCCGCCAGCTCGCTCTGTGACTGCCATAGTCTTTTTATTCTTTATGACTGGGAAATATTCCATTTTGTGAATGTACCAGTTTCTTTATCCATTCATCTATTGAAGGGTATCTGGGTTGGTTCCACAATCTTTTGCTATTGTGAATTGAGCTGCTATAAACATTGATTTGACTGTGTCACTGTAATATGTTGATTGTAAGTCTTTTGGCTATAAACAAAGGAGTGGGATAGCTGGGTGAAATGGTGGGTCTATTCCAAATTTTCTGAGAAATCTCTGTATTGCTTTCCAGAGTGGTTGCATCAATCTGCAGGCCCACCAGAAATATATGAGTGTACCTTTCTCCCCACATCCTCAGCTATTGGTGTTTCTGCCAAGTCCGCATGTCTGAGAAGAGGGTTACCTGCCAGAGGATGATGTTGGCTATAAATAAATTGACTACCCATAAACTTATCTATCAATAAATACACAAGAGCCAATATTCTTTTTAAATGAGAGGGGCGTGATGGGTCTGGCCATACCAGTTCTGGCTTCTAACAACCTGGAGTAGCCCAACTCTCTCTTATTTATAAAAGACACAGGTAAAGGGGTCCAGAATGGGAGGGGCTTCTTCTGTGATGGACAGGATGGGGTGGAGTTAGGGAATCCATTTTCTCAGGGAAACTATCTCAGGACCAGAGAAGGATCCACTCCCACACAGCGCCACATACATCCCAGCAATCTGGGACAAACCTCTGTGGGTGCCAGTTCCTAAAAGCCAGGCCTCTGTGTCCCATGGCTCAACCTTGTCTGATTCTGCTAGAGAAGGATGGCTCCCCACACTTATTGTTGCTTGTATTCTTGATAATTGCCATTCTGACTGGAGTGAGATGGAATCTTAGGGTAGTTTTAATTTGCATTTCTCTATTTACTAGAGATGTTGAATGTTTTTTCATATATTTGCTGATCACTTGTATAATGTGAAGTGTCTGTGTAGTCCTTTAACCCATTTATTCATTGGATTCTTTGTAATGTTTTAGTTTTTTTTTAATTAAGCAGAGAGACAATGTTTGCATCAACATGTTACTTATAAAAATTGAAATTTGCCTGTGAATTTTTTTGACAGTGATACTTTTAAAAAATTTTATATTTGTATATAGGGTAATAATGTCTGTCTCAATCTATTGTCCTTTCCAATCCCACCCACCCCACACCTCCCCTCACTCCCCTCTGCATGATCCACAGTTCTTTTATTCTTCCCTACCCACTCCCCACTATGGATTAGCATCTGCTTGTCTGAGAAAACATTTGCCTTTGATTTTGGGGATTGGCTTATTTCACTTAGCTTGTTATTCTCCAGTTCCATCTGTTTACCTGCAAAGGCCATAATTTCTTTCTTCCTTAATGCTGAGTAATATTCCACTGTGTGAGTGTACCACAATTTCTTTATCCATTCATCTGTTTAAGGGCATCTAAGTTAGTTCCACAATTTGGCCATCATGAATTGAGTTGCTATAAACATTGATGTGACTATGTCACTGTAGTATGCCCATTTTAAGTCCTTTGAATATAAACCGAAAAGTGGGATAGGTGGGTCTATTCCAAGTTCTCTTAGGAATCTCCATACTGCTGTCCAAAATGGTTGCACCAATCTGCAGTCCCACCAGCAGTGTATGAGTGTACCTTTCTCCCCAGATCCTCAGAAACACTTATTGTTGCTGTATTCTTGATAATTGCCATTCTGAATGGAGTGAGATGAAATCTTTGGGTAGTTTTGATTTGCATTTCTTTAATTGCTAGAGATATGGACATTATTTCATATATTTGTTAATCGTTTGTATATCTTCTTCTGTGAAGGGTTTGCTCAGTTCCTTAGTCCACCTATTGGTTGAATTCTTTATATTTTTTATTATAAAGAATTTAAAAAGCTTTACACCAAAAATACAAGGACCCAATCAATACATGGGCTAAGGAACTGGGGCAGCCTTTGGGGGGAACACCCACCTCCCCAACCCCATTTCCCCTGGGCTGTGGTGCAGAGCAGTAGTTGGGGGGGGTGCCTAGCAAACCCTCACCCTCAAAGCTCATCCCTGTGGCAGGAGGAGGGTGGAGGGCAGAGGCGGCAGAGGGAGACTGAGGTTCGGAGTCCTTGGTCTTGGTCTTCTGCCACCCTCAGCCACAGAAATGCGCTTTGAGGATGAAGATGTCCTAGGTCCTCGGGGCTCTGCCCCACAGCCCACGTGGGATGTGGCTGGGGAAGGGGTCCTCTCCCAAGGTGCCACACCTGGCAGATGGCCTAGCTCCCCTGCAGAGGTCGTAGCGGGGGTGGGGCGAGCAGCCACCCAGTGGGCTCAAGGCCAGTGCAAGGCACAGAGGTGTGGGCAGTATAAGGTCCTGGGCAGCTGTCTGGGCACCTCCGCCTCCTGTCCTGCTTCCTGAGCAGGCAGGCTCTGCCAGGAGCAAGGCCAAGGCCCTAGAGCAGCCACCTCGAAGGCCGCCCCAACTACTGGTGGCTGTCTGACTCTGACACCCACGGCCCCTAGCCCTCGTCGCCGCCGCCAGCCTGGAGTTTCTCACCGCAGCCACCGACTCCCCACAAGGCCGCCGGATGCCGCCTTCACCGCCACTGCAGCTGGACTCCTGTCGCCACAGCAGGATGAAGACGCTCAGGGCTGGATGCCTCTGTGGCCACTGCCCCTGCTTCCGGACTCTTCTGGGACCCCCACCCTGCCCAGTACCAGACTCCCAAACCCCGACTGGACACCGATGCTGCCCACCAAAGCCCAGTGTCAATGCACGTCGCCCCACGGCCACACCTGGCGCCCTGCAACTGACCAGACCCCGATGCAGCTGCGTGTGGCTGCCACTCTGGAGCTCCAGGCTGCTGCCACCGGACCAACAGGGACACCAGACAGCGGCACTCAGCACTGGACACCGACGTCATCACAACTGCAGCTAGATGCCTGTCAGCACTACAGGACAAAAACGCTCCTGTCTGGACACCTCCGTTGTCCCCACTGTGACTTCCATACCCCTCTGCTGCCATTGCCATGTAACCACACGGCCACCACACTCCCATACAGCAGCTGGACGCACCTCCACAGATGCCCTGAGCCAACACTCAACTCCTTGGGCACAGGACACCTTATGCCCAAAGCAGCTGCGTGTTGCTGCCGCTGCCACTGGAGGCCGCCATTCCACGACGCTGTTGCTGTAGCCACTCGACCCCAAGGCTGCTGCTGTGCTGCCCAAGAAGGCAGGAGCTGGAAGCTGAGCATTCTCCATCACAGTCACCTCAGTAGCATCCACTGCATGTCACCTGCCTTTCATCCCCCAGGACCAGAACCCATCCTTCTGGCTCCTTGAGGAGTTGGGGCACTAACTCAGGGAACTCATCCAAGAAAAACAAGTGAGTACTTTAAATAGAGGCTGCAGTGCACACAGCAGGCAGTAGGCGGGGCTAGGTGGGTCCAGCCCAGTGGAGAGGGGGAGGAGCCGGGCCTGAGGGCTGCTGGCCAGGTCTGGACCTTGACCCAGTGGGGCAGGCTGGAGAGGGATCTCTGGCTGCTTTGGGAGCCCAGCCCTGGGAGCATCTTCTGGTTCTGGTCTTTTCTCCTGAGCTTCCCACCCATCCCCTTCCCCACCACCCCCACTCTTCCCTGAGCAGGACTCTGGGTTCTGGAGACAGGGCCATCTGGGCACTGGGCTTCTGGGCAGCAATGCGAGGCCCAAGTACATTGCTCAAGACTGGGGACGCCAGACTTGCCGGACTCCACACACCTGAACTTGAGGAAAAGCTGCCACTTGGGAAAATACGCTCTTAGATCTACCAAATTTAGCCTGATATGGCTTCTTCCAAGAGATTATCAAGAAAGAAAAAAATATGTTAGCAAATTTTGTCATGCTGAAGGGTAGTGTAGTGTGAGGAGAGGCAAAGACTTCGGGGTTCATAGAGCTGGATTCAAATCCCTCTTAATTGGGTGACCTTGACCAGGGCACAGAACTAGGTACAGTCTTGGTTTTACATCTTGTAAAATAAAGATGGTGAGGATGATAAGCCAGGTGTAAATTAAGCTGTTGTGCTCTACCTGAACTTGGAAGCAAGATAGGCATTCAGCATTATTTCCATGCAAAAATATGCTGAGATTAAAGGTGACACATTTAGAAATGTACTTTTGGAAGACAACTGACCTGTGAGGTAGGGAGTCAAAATTCACTTTACAATTTTAGATGAAATAATAATATGTGGAAGATCATAAGATAAAGCAGGAAATGTTGGGTCAGGCTCATGAAATGATAAACTGTTTTCAAATTTGTTGAAAGTTACATTGAGATAAATCTGTGTAGTTTAAGCCTCCTGGGTTATCCCCCTGCTCTGCCACACACACTGCCCACAATTTTTTACTTTCCTTTACAGTGTCACCGAATATATGAATATGTGTATATACATGTACACAGATATACATTCTGTATTTTGCTCCCTTTTGGCCTGTTTTGGGACCTTTTGAAAACAGAATCTCTTATTTGCATATATGTTCTTTTTCAGCTTTGCCCCTTAACTTGCACCCCTTCAGCTGACCATCAGGAAGAAGGAAACAGCAGACAAGCTTGAGAATCAGAAGGACACCAACCCTGCTCTAGTCACTCTGGAAGCTGACCAGCCTGTGCTCGCCCAAAGCTTGAGGAAACACCAGCCCTTCTTCAGCTTGGGGGCTGGCTGCCCAATGCAAGGTGGAAGATAAAGTAAGCAGCAGAACAAATGGACTGATTTGTCCTCTAAGATGGCTCTCATACTGTGACCATTGACACCCATTGCTTCTATCATCTACATTGTCCTTTCCTCCGTCTTCACTACAGGACTGAGAACAATCAAACACAAGGCTGACAATGTCAGGAAACAAGCACGTGTACCAGTTCAAACCTGAAAGGCCATCGAGGCTTGGGGTCCAAGCTCACTATGTGGAGGATGGTTTCCTGTTCTTGGTGGATTCAAAAGCTGAATTGACATAATAGAGATTATGCTATTGTTTTTACTTTGTCTCCTCTAACATTAAAACTATTGAGATTACTGTGGGAAGCAGCTATTTAAAGAGAGAAAGAGAAAAAGAGAGAGAGAGAGAGACAGCACCTAAGATATGACATGATGTAAAACTTTCAGCCAAGAAGATAATGATGCTCTTTGGTTTGAGCACCTCTTTGTTGTTAAGGCCAGGTTTCTCTCTCTTGTAAAGTTAGGGCTGGTATTTTGGTTCATTGCTAGAACACTTGCCTATCATGTGTGAGGCACTGGGTTCAATTCTCAGAACCACATAAAAATAAATGAATAAAATAAAGGTATTGAGCTCTTTTACAGCAAAAAAAAGAAAAGAAAAGAAAAGTTAGTCATCAATCAAGCTTGTTGTTAGTGTTTCTCTTTTCTTAGTAAAATCTTGTGAAACCTTCTAAGAATGTGGAACGAAGAGTAACTGTTATGTTAACCATCCTGTTGTGTAACCACCTACACAGTGTAAATCTCAGAGAGTTTCCAGATCTGGGGTCCAGAGACTTTTTGGCTTTAGCCATGCTGGATTGCTGAAGCCTAAATAAACCTGCTTCCTGCAAGTTTCTCAGATGTCCAGCCTCACCTATTCTACATCAATGCCTGCTTGAAATGCTAAAGTGTCCCCATTTTCCACAGGCACACAGAGACCATCTCTCTCACTCTGCCACAGTATAAATTCTATGCAAGTCATTAATCACAAAAAAAACTCATAGGAGTTTACACTATAGTGACCTCCTGGAAGTAAATTCAATGTTGCATGATAAAACTTGTATACATATATTGAATTGCCTTGTTAAACCCGCTAAAGATATACAAATGATATATCTGAATAAACATTTTTTAATCTGGGGGAAAATGTGTTTTGTGAGAAATCCGAATGCCAGTTTGCATTTTGTATTTTTCTAATATCATGCTGTAATAATATTTAATTATATAATTCCATTTTTAACAGGAAAACCTTAAATTCTATTTAAGGCAAGTGGGTAATCAGATAATGCAGTAAAACAACAGGTGTAGAAACAGAACAATGAGATCCAATTAAGATATACATCAAGAAAGACTAGTGAGGCTATTACTAACTCTTGACAGGGTCAGTTGTGGTCATTGTGAAGCTAGAATTTATGGCCATGGGTGTCTCAATATATTTTGGAAGAGAAATTTTCTTAGTGCAGGAGCACAAAAGTAAATTCTGTCTGGTCATTGACACCAATACATCAACATAAGATTAACTTGTAAATGAAGCCCCCTCACTAAATAAGATGGGCACCATGACAGTTCTGGAGAGGACCAACTAGGATCAAAAGTCTTCCTGATTGAAGGAGTTGACACCTAATTGGCAAAGAATGCTGAAGGTGGACCACAGTTCTCAAGGCAACCCCAAAACCATAAATTGGGAGACAGCAAATTTGTCATTCTCTGCCAGGAGATGACCCACTCTCAAAGGGTGTTCCTTGTTTGAGCCTCACTTTACTTTTACTTATAATAAAGTTCTCCTGCATGGCTTGCAGTGTCTGTCTTTAAAGTTTCTCCCTTTGGAACACAATAACTGAGGTTTGGAGCTCCAACTCCCCAATGTCCTGTTACATCTAACCCAGTGCCTCCACTCAGATCAACAGTCATCTACAGGACAGGTATTTGAACTTCACCTTGTTACTCTCCCAGCTTTGGTTGAGATGATGTCTATCTCAGCTTCTGATATCTTGCCTTTTGCTTTGGACTTCTCTGTGTTCTTTCCTCTTCCAAAAGCTCTTCCATATGTCACAGCTGTGCTCTGATGTCATCTGTGTTGTCTTTGTTCATCTTTTCTTCCAGTCAATAAAGGCAGTGACACCTTTATTTTTCCTGCTGACAGGCAGATGTACACCCTCTCATTTTTTGTGGCATCTTTTTGAGCAAGGCCACCAGAGAGGCAATGAGACTCCACTGTTTTGGCTGTTGCCTTACTGTGTCCCCCTGACTCTCTTCAGTAATGAGCATCATACACCTTCTTTAGAGGCTGTGTCCAGATCTGGAGGGCAGTGAGTTCTCCATCTTTACCTACTTACAAATCACCTCATGGGGCATTTGTTAGTTTAAGATTTCTCACAGCTGATTTCTTTTCTTAACCAAAATGGCAGGTTTTATCCTTACTATGTAGTGACTCTGTATGGACACTCTGCCCCCAACAGGTCATATTCCAAGGGAAAACCAAGCAATACAATGGTGCTTGTTCTTTGTCACTTATCATGTTATTATTTTTGGGACTTGCTATGTTTCCAGCAGAGTGGCACAAAAGCCTCTTTTCAGCATCAGGCCCATCCTATTCTACCAAATCTCTGCAAAAAAATTAAGGGTCACTTCCCTAAGAGATGTCAATTGGGTGTCACATGTTTCTTCAATAAGACTACAGGCTTGAGCAATAGAGTTCAGCAAATAAGGCATGAGTTGCTCAATTTGGACAGGCATGCTACACCGAGTCCTGGGGAATCACAGAGAGATGCCTCCTGGTTCTGTGTGTGAAATGAAATGTATGGGTGGATTGCCTTCCTATATTCCTCTCTCTTGCATGTCAGTCCTGCTGAGAGACTCCTGGTGTATTGATAGGCTCTGTCATCCATCCATTCATCCACCCATCCATTTATTTATTCTCTCTTTCCCTCCCTCTGTGTGTGTGTGTATGTGTGTGTGTGTGTGTGTGTGTGTGTGTGTGTGTGTGTTTTGTATCAGGGTTTGAATCCAGGGGTACTTAACCATGAGCCACATCCCAAGCACTTTTAATTTCCTTAATTTGAGGCAGGTCTTGCTAAGTTTATTCAGACCCTGCTATGTTGCTGAAACTGGCCTTGAACTAACAATCCTCCTGCCTCTCCCTCCCTTGACCCTGAGATTACAGGAGTGTGTCACCATATGTGACTGGCTTTATTTTACACACAGGAAATCAACCATTGATATAACTGCCACCTCCTTGGGGTACATTATGTAAAACTGGGACCATTTTTGCCTGGAGACCCTAAAAAAGAGATTAATGTTCTTTTGTAATATTGATTGGCCTCAATATAAATTAGGGGATAAAAAGAAATGACCACTAATGGAAGTCTAAACTATATTTTTCTTTCCCCATGACATTAGTTGCAGAAAGGAAGGAAAATGGCCAGAAGTCCCTACATAGAGGCTTTCATTTTAGTAAGGGATCAAAAAGATTTACGTGCTAAGTGCAGCATTGATGATGCCCTTCTAGCAATGAAGAGTCACAACATTGCTTGTTGCCGCCCGCAGCAACAATTCCGCAGGAATTTATCGGAGGTGGACTGGGAATGAACTACTTCTATTATCTTTCTCTAGGCTACTTCCTTGCTTACTTGCTTGTTCGCTAGTTTATAGAGGAAGAGAGGCTTTGCTTAGAGGAAGAGAGGCTTTCAGAGGAAGAGAGGCTTTGCTTAATTTTAGAGGTGCTACGCTTTCAGAGGTCTGCTTCTTAGAGGTGAGTTGCTTCTTGGAGGTGTGGGGTGTGGTGTATGGAATATGGCCTGTGGCCTGCAGCCTGGAGCCTGCAACCTAGAGGTGTCTGCTTAGACCTGCATTCTGCGATCTGCAACCCAGAGGTGTGTTCTTAGTGGTGCGTCCTGCGTACTGCCAACTCCTCCCAGGTGAAGAGAATGTCTTATATACCCTAAGGCAGCGAATCACCTTAGGATTAAGTAGCACAGTTGGAGCATGCACCACAGTACCAATCAAGAAAGAATGAGGAACATCTGTTGACCACTAGCACAAAGGAGACATTAACTAATTAGGCAAAAGGTCATAAGAGATTGCGCCATATTAACACTAATTATGCGCCATCTCTTGGCTCAATGCCAGCTGCCATCTTAGAGCTGCTTAAACATGTCTCTGCAATTGCTGGCCTAGGGGATCCCTCAGAGCTACACCTTCCTTCCTCTCAACAATGTACTCCACACTCACGTCTGCCAAAACCTCATTCTCCCACTCTCCTCTGTAGGCACCATAACTATTTCTCCCATTTCCCACCTCCTGGTTTTCCTCAACATAAGCCTATCTCTACAGAGCCCATTGCCACATCACACCCATGACAAGAGACAAATGGGGAATCAGAATACAGGTGCCTTTTTCTATGCAAGATCAAAAACAAATCCAACAGGATTTGGGAAGTTTTTCTCATGACCCTAACAAATATACAGAGGGATTCCAACATTTAACCCAGGTTTTGAGGTAATTTGGAGAGATATAACAGTAATTTTGTTGGAAGCAGGCCCTGGGACTTCTCTTGAAGGTAGGCACTCAGGGTTTTTATGATTACACCAGAAGAAAACGTTATGGGACCATTGAAAGGATAAAAGAGGGACAAGAGACCAGAGTACTTACTGACTGCAGCTCTTAATGGCCATGCCTTTCCTCCTCTGCAGAACCCCTGAGCCTTGAAGATGTTTGTTATCATTCCAGAAAGAAAGGACATTAGAAGAAAGATCACCTAATTAAGGGCAGGCTTCTAAAAATTTCTTTCCCTATGTGTGGTAGGAGAGGCCACTGGATAATTCACCACTCTGAGGGTAGAAGCAGCCTCAGATCAGACACTCTCAAAATGATGACCCAAGAGACAGGAAGACTTTGGAATCAACCAGCACCCTTGTCACCATCACAGGGTCTGAACAAAGGCTAACTCTGGAGGTGGGAAATAGGGTCATTCAATTCCTTTAGGATACTGGTACCACCTACAATGCTTCAACCTTGTTCCCTGGACACCTTTCCACTGATTCCTGCTTGGTAGTAGGAGTTGATGGAATACCCAATGTAAGACATTTTAGTTCTTTTCCATGTTTCAATTGGAAAGAAAGAATATTCTCTTATATTTTTTGCTAATGGCTAAATATCCACCTCCCTTAGTGGATCATGATATCTTAACAAAATTAGAAGTTTCTCTAAGTTTTCCATCAAGGCACCAAGTTCTTTTCTTTTGATGTCTGGAGTCAAACAGTCAGAACAACTGGTTGACCCTATGTTGTTGGGTGTCTCCCTACAAGGGAATGAGTAGGGTGGAATTATGGTCTCTAATGCTAGAACAAAAGAGAATGATGGACTCACTATGAAACACTTCTTCTGCAGATGTTAAATCATGAGCGTCACTCTGTCATGGAAAATCTTCACTTTAGAGCAAACCAATTTCCAAGCTTTTGCAGTCATTAAGCCACATTTGAGTCCATTTTCACATTGTCTTCCACTCTTAAGGCCAGAATTGTCGGGGTTTCTAGAGCCCCCAGCCTTAGGCATGGTCAAGATGGCGCCTGACGCTGAGCCAAAAGCGGCCAGCTATACAGTAAACAACCAGTGAATTCCAATGATTGGCTAGTTAACGATGTGATTAGAGCATGCCCCCCCTCGTGTACCCATCCTGTGCCTGCAGCTGTCCGCGTTTATCTCGTGTACTCTCCCCTGATTGGTTGAAGTGTATATAAGCCTGGTGGGTGGGAGAGTAGGGGGCAGAAGCTGAGGAAGGGGACAGAAGAAGCGGAAGAAGCGGCGGCGGAGACTGGAGCAGAGCTGGAAGCTGGGAGTACGCGGGAGCTGGAAGAAGCTGGGAGAAGGGAAGCTGGGAGTGCACAGAAGCTAGGGGTAAGAGAAGCGTAGGAGAGGAACTGTGCACAATAAACTTCCAAAGCTTCAGACATTTGCCATGTCTCTCTCTGCGGGCAGAGGGGACGCGACAGCTGGTGCCGAAACCCGGGAGGATAAAAAGGACAAGGTAAGATATCTTAAAATCTTTTAACAAGCTAAACCGGTTATAAAGAAGTCAAAAAAGGTAAACAGGTAAAGGAGAGGCGCCTCGACGTTCGCGGTATAGCGACTATCCGGATACGCGGAATGCGGTCCAGTTAAAGGGTATCAGGATACGCTATCAGCGGTCCTGGGGGCACGCGGAATGCGGTCCAATTAAAATAAAAATAAGGACACACGGAAGGTGGTCCGGTATCAGGACACGCCATCAGCGGTCCTGGCGCATGGAACGCGGTCTAATTAAAGTGAAAGTAGAAACACACTTGGAGCGGTCCAATTAGGTAGTACGTGAAAAGCCGCTATAAAAATTTTAATGTGCACTTGATAGTTTTCCCTTCAGTAATCTCGTTGCTCCTGGCAGCTAGGCCACTGTTTGTTATTGTAATTGCCATAACTAAAGCTATTCAAATTAGTAACAATAGGGTCTGAATGCAGCAACCCCTCAGGGAACTATTAAAAAACAATGGGACGCCATTGAGAGAAAAAAAAAAAAAAAAAAAAAAAAAACCAGCTAAAGTAAGAAAAGCTGCTCAGTGTGCCACAAGGGGGATCTTCATGAACAGGGTTTAATAGTAACAGAAAAGAACGCTTAAAGAGAATAAAGTGAGGAAAAATTGAGTGGTGGTGACCTAGAAAATAATTGCTCAAAAAATCTAAGAACAAGGGAAAAAAGGGAACTAAGTCTAACACAAAGAACCCCCAAAAAGAAATAACCAAGTGGTAGTGAAAACTTAAGAACAAGGGAAAAAGGTAGGAGAAGCCTAAGCCTAATAAAAAGAGCTTCAAAATTTGTAGAACCTGCCCGTATTTGAGGAGTAAATGGAGATACCATCAACCATTAGAAAAGCTTTAAAGAGGCAGTTAAGACTGTTTGGAGATAGGTATGCAGAGCAGTGTTATCTGGAGAACAATGGCTAATTGGGGAAGTTCAGTGGCAAGAAACAGCTGTTGAAACTGCTTGCAGAAACATAGTGGCAAGGTTTCCCGATAGAAATGTTAATAGGAGAAGACCAATACATTTCAATAGATGCACAAAATCAGCAGCAAGGAGATAATACCCTAACAAAAGATAAGAGATAACTATAGTAAAATCTGTTACACCTTATGCCCCAGGGCTATGTCCAAGATGCAGAAAGGGAAATCATTGGAGCAGTGCCTGTCAGTCTATTAGAGATAGGGAAGGTAATTTTTTAGGTTTAAATCCTAAACTTCAAAAAAACGGGAGACAGGGCCCTCCCCGGGGCCCGCAATAAATATACGGGGTAATTCAACAAGTTCCCCGACGGTGGTATCCTCCCACAGAGAAGGGGAGCGCAGGGCCACCTCAGGGAGTGCAGGATTGGACATCTGTGCCACCTCCAGGCTCATACTAACCCCAGATATGGGGGTGCAGATGATTGACACCGACTGGCATGAAAAAATCCCACAGAACAGTGTAGGACTATTACTAGGTAGAGGTTCCTCAACACTAAAAGGACTTATAGTACACCCAGGGGTTATCGATCCTGATTTCACTGGACAAATAAAAGCCTTGGTCTCTTCACCAAAAGGAATTACGGTCATCTCTCCAGGGGATCGCATTGCACAAATGCTTATATTGCCCAGTCAACATTCTTTGTGGCCCAGTAAAAATACAAATAAAAGACAAGGAGGTTTTGGATCAACAGGAACCACTTTAATAAACCTTACTATGGATATGGAACAGAGGCCCCTCCTAAAATTAAAAGTGGGAAATATGGAATTTACAGGTTTATTAGATACGGGAGCAGACAAAAGTATTATCAGTGCAATGGTCTGGCCAAAGCACTGGCCATTGATCACAGCAGCTCAGAGCTTGAGAGGCTTAGGAGTAGCAGAAAGCCCCAATCAAAGTGCTTCCTCATGATCATGGAAAGATACAGAGGAACACACAGGAATATTTCAGCCATATGTCTGTAATGTTCCTATTAGCCTATGGGGACGAGATGTCCTGCAGCAAATGGATATGAAACTCACCACTGACCAGATTTACCAAGGGACTCCTGTAAGAAATATGTTACAAAATATGAATTATGATGATAAAAAAGGATTAGGAAGACATAGCCAAGGATCTACCCAACCACTGCCTTTACTTCCACCAAAAAATGATTCTTATGGATTGGGTTTTTCCTAGGGGCCACTGATAAACCATCAATCCCTATAATATGGAAAGATGATAAGCCTCGCTGGATTCCACAGTGGCCCCTAACAAAAGAAAAGCTAGAGGCAGCTCATAAGTTAGTACAAGAGCAGGTACAAGCAGGTCATTTACAACATTCTACCTCTCCTTGGAATACTCCAATATTCTTAACAAAGAAAAAATCAGGAAAATGGAGGTTATTACATGATTTAAGAGCCATAAACGAACAAATGTACCCTATGGGACCCATCCAATGTGGACTCCCTCTTGTCACTGCACTACCAAAAAATTGGCCTACTATTATTCTGGATTTAAAAGATTGCTTTTTCTCTATACCCTTACACAAAAATGATTGTTGGAGATTTGCCTTTACTTTGCCCTCTCTTAATCACACTCAGCCTGACCAGAGATTCGAATGGACTGTGTTGCCTCAAGGTATGGCTAACAGTCCTACTATATGTCAAATATACGTAGATAAAGCGTTAACAACTACTAGACAAAAGTTAAGAGATTGTTGATTTATCACTATATGGACGACATACTTATTTGCCATCCAGAAAAAGAAGTTTTGTTAGAAGCATTACAATTTATAACTCAAGCATTAGAAAAAAGAGGACTAACGATAGCCCCTGAAAAATTACAATTAGAGGAGATCCAAGAATATCTGGGTACAAGGCTCACTGCTACTACAGTCAGACCAATAAGGTTGACCATCAGGACAGATCAATTGAATACCTTGAACGATTTTCAGAAACTCTTAGGTGACATTAACTGGATCAGATCCTATTTAAAATTATCCACAGGGGAATTAAAACCTTTATTCGATATATTAAAAGGTAATCCTGACTTGAATTCCCCTAGGAAACTTACTCCCGAAGCACGGATATCCTTGCAGCTAGTAGAGAATAGACTTCAGCAGTGTTACGCTGATCGTTGTGATCCTACTCAACCATTAAGTTTAATCATAATCTCGGAGAAACATACCCCTTTTGGCATAGTTTGGCAAGGAGGACCTTTGCAAAGTATAAATCTCCCTAGCTCTCCGGCTAAAACATTGCAATCATATCCCCAAGCTATTGCTCAGGTAATATTCAAGGGAATAGAATCTTGCATTACTGTTTTTGGAATCCATCCGTCTATTATTATAACTCCTTATTCCACTCAGCAAATTAAATGGCTAATTAATAATGATGATGATTGGTCAGTATTATATTGTTCCACTTCAGCTCAGTTCGATAACCATTACCCCCAACATCCCTGGATTCAATTCTGTAAAAATACTCCCATAGTTTTTCCAAAAGTGACTAGTGTCCAGCCTCTTAAAGACTGTGTAACCATTTTTACTGATGGCTCCAAAAATGGAGTAGGTGCAGTACTTATCAGTAAACAACTTCACACCATAATAGTTCCGCCCAACTCCACACAGGTTACTGAACTTGCAGCTGTAATATTAGCCTTTAAATTAGCAGATAATCAGCCATTCAATCTTCTATCTGATAGCTTATATATCGTTAACGCTTTACAGGTTCTTGAAACGGTACCCCATATTTCTTCTATGTCCACTGTAGCTTCTTATTTTACTACGCTACAAAACCTTATCCTACAGCGTAAACATCTATTCTATGTAGGACATATTAGAGCTCATTCTAATTTACCAGGACCTTTGGCCAATGCTAATGACTTGGTAGATATGGCCACTAAATCAATTTTTGTCTTTTCCATAGAGGAACAGGCAAAACTCTTTCATGAAAAATTTCACGTAAATTCCACTACTTTGAGCAGAAAATTTCCTATATCTAAATGTATGGCTCGACAAATAGTAAAAAATTGTCAACATTGTGCTCCTTTAATCCCAGTACAATCCTTTGGAATTAACCCCAGGGGACTGCTACCTGGTCATATTTGGCAGATGGATGTAACCCATATTCCTGAATTTGGTACTGTTAAGTATGTACATGTGTCAGTAGACACTGCTTCAGGAGTCATTATGGCTTCCGCTCATTCTGGAGAAAAGGTAAAGATGTCATTCAACATTGCCTACAAGCGTTTGCTGGCTGGGGCATACCTAAAGTCATTAAAACAGATAATGGTCCTGCTTATACTTCCAAAAGCTTTCGGTTGTTTTTACAAACATTTAACATCCAATCAGTCACTGGCATCCCCTATAATCCTCAGGGACAGGGCATTGTGGAAAGAGCACATCTTACTTTAAAAAATTGTCTAAATAAACAAAAAGGGGGAATAGGAGCCTCCTACAAGTCTCCTAAAGATAAACTTAACTTAGTTCTTTTCATTCTAAATTTCTTAACTCTGGATAGGGACGGCCATTCTGCAGCTGATCGACATCATAATCCCCATAATACTCCTCAAGTATGGGCAAAATGGAAAGATATCCTGACAGGTTGTTGGAAAGGACCAGATCCAGTCCTTCGTTGGGTCCGAGGGTCTGTTTGTATTTTCCCACAGGATCAACTGACTCCAGTCTGGATTCCAGAAAGGCTGGTCAGAGTTTTACAACATGCAAGTGATGCTGTTCCTCCTCGCGGTGACGAGCCTGAGCCTTCCTCCAATAACAGAAACTCAGACGGAAAGGCAAACCCGGAACCTATGGGCCATTGTCAATCTGGCCATATCTTTTATTTCTAATTAACACATTTTTTGTCCTTTCTTCTCTTATTCTTCACCAATTCCTCTACAAGCCTGTCATTTTTCAGGTCGTGCTGTTTTGGTGACAAGGATACACCGACCTCTAGCCTTTCTTTGCTTTAACAGGAAGAACCTTTGCACGTTGCCATTGGAATCATGCTGATCAGACCCAGAGTAGGACAACTTGTTCTGCCGACCTTAACTATACCAGAAATATTACCTTTCCTCCCATGCCAACTTGTGTATTTCTTCTCTTCATGTTTCTGCTAACTAACACTACTAATATCTCTCACAGTGCTGGATTTTGATGCGCATTCCTACCTTCCTACCAGTCCTAGCTTTTGTTGTAGATACAGAAGCGCCAGTGCTATTATCAAGAAAGAGAAGAGGCTTTGGCATTGCAGTAGCCGTGATCACTGCCATTGCAGTCTCTGCAGTAGCAGCAATGACACAATCATACAATAACAACGATCATTTGGCCGAAAATACAGCTGCAGCCTTACAGACTGTAGAGATTCTGAACCAACATCTAACTGCAAGTTTACTTCTTGCAAATTGGAGAATGGACTTATTGCAAGAACAAGTGGATACTTTGCAAGAACTTTTGGGACTGGGATGCGTTTACTCCCTAAGAGCTGCTTGTGTTACCCGTATTGTATTTCAGCACCGTGGCTGGGTTACCTCGAAAAATTGTCAGTCTATTTTGTTAATGCTTATAGATCTGTCAAACAGTGGGCAGGCCTAGGAGCTGGGATAGTATTCCTCTGCCTTGGCCTCCTTCTCTCCATTTGTTTTGGCATGCATCTACGAGCTAGCCGATAGAAAGATCAGATTATCTCCATCAGGCCATGACCGCCCTAAAGGCCGACAGCCCCCATTAGTATGGCTCTTGATGCTGGATCGGTAGTCAAAGATGGGTAATGAAGGAGGTGGCTGTGTACCGACCTAAGACAGGAGCTGCAGCATGCTCTGCAGGCTCTGATGACGGGTAAGGACATATGCTGACCACTCAGCCTAAGACAGACACGGTCCTGAGCCTTAGTTTAATATTAAAGAAGGGGGGATCTGTCGGGGTTTCTAGAGCCCCCAGCCTTAGGCATGGTCAAGATGGCGCCTGACGCTGAGCCAAAAGCGGCCAGCTATACAGTAAACAACCAGCGAATTCCAATGATTGGCTAGTTAACGATGTGATTAGAGCATGCCCCCCCTCGTGTACCCATCCTGTGCCTGCAGCTGTCCGCGTTTATCTCGTGTACTCTCCCCTGATTGGTTGAAGTGTATATAAGCCTGGTGGGTGGGAGAGTAGGGGGCAGAAGCTGAGGAAGGGGACGGAAGAAGCGGAAGAAGCGGCGGCGGAGACTGGAGCAGAGCTGGAAGCTGGGAGTACGCGGGAGCTGGAAGAAGCTGGGAGAAGGGAAGCTGGGAGTGCGCAGAAGCTAGGGGTAAGAGAAGCGTAGGAGAGGAACTGTGCACAATAAACTTCCAAAGCTTCAGACATTTGCCGTGTCTCTCTCTGCGGGCAGAGGGGACGCGACACAGAATAGCATAGATATAAGGATGGTTACCATGAAATTTTGGATGAATGCATATGACTTAAACCCACCACAGGACATCTAAATCAGAAGACCCCAATCTGTTCCAAGCAACATAACCAAACTTAGAATAAGTGGTCTAGCTCCATTTGGGAGTCAGACTAGACTCCCAAATCTCAATGTCAACATATTGTGATTTTTACATGCTGATGATTGAATTGGGACTAGTTAGTTCTTCAGATCTGGAATTAGATGACCAGCACCAAATGGTACCAAACTTATGGGTGGGACTAACTTACCGGCCTGGCTTCCTCTAGGCTGCAAGAGAGGATATACTATGGTGTACCCATGGATGCAAGTGAGGTGGACACAATAAACAGGTCACCCTCCACAGTTCTCCAGTCTCGAGAGAGCATTGATGGGGATGATCTGTTTTTCACTGGTAGGATTGTAGCGATATGTTTGAGTAGCCCTAAGATGGCGGCTGGCATTGGGCCAAGAGGTGGCACATAATTAATGTTAACATGGCGTGATCTCTCATGAACTTTTGCCTGATTTGTTGATGTCTCTTCTGCGCTAGTGGACAACAGATGTTCCTCATTCTTAATTGGTACCATGGTGCATGCTCCAACTGTGTTACTTAATCCTAAGCTGATTGGCTTAGTATATAAGACATTCTCTTCACCTGGGAGGAGATTGCAGATTGCAGAATGAAGATCACAGAACGTGGGACTAAGTACACACCTCTCGGTCACAGGTCGCAGGTTGCAGGACGCAGGCTGCAGGCTGCAGGCTGCACGCCGCACCCTGCACCTCCAAGAAGCAACTCACCTTTAAGAAGCAGACCTCTGAAAGCGTAGCACCTCTAAAATTAAGCAAAGCCTCTCTTCCTCTGAAAGCCTCTCTTCCTCTAAGCAAAGCCTCTCTTCCTCTATAAACTAGTGAACAAGCAAGTAAGCAAGGAAGCAGCTCAGAAATAGAAGTAGTTCATTCCCAGTCCACCTCTGTTTCCTACCTGTGGGATTGTTGCTGTGGGTGGCAACATAGGATCATTAACTTCACTGTTTATCCCAACAACTGGTCTAGAGGATGTAACCTGGAATGTGGAAACCCTGGCCAATTACACTCAGAAAGCTCTTGATGTCACTGAGAAAGGTATTTCTCTTCTTATTGCAGAGATGGCACTCATAAAAAAGCTGTTTTACAACACTGAATGGCCTTGGATGTTCTCACAGCAGCTCAGGGTGACACAAGTGCCATCAATCAGACTGAGTGTTGTGTTTACATTCTTGACAAATCTGGCATCGTGACTCAAATCCTCAGTAGTGCATGCCTCTAATCCCAGCAGCTGGAGAAGCTCAGGCAGGAGGACTGCAAGTTCAAAGCCAGCCTCAGCATCTTATGAGGCCCCCAAGCACCTTATCAAGACCCTGTCTCTAAATAAAATATAAAAATGGGGTAGGGTTGTTGCTCAGTGGTTAAGTGCCCCTGGGTTCAATCCCCAGTACAAAAGAAAAGACTTGCATTCCCCACTAGATGCTATGTTCTCAGCAGCCTTGCCACGGGGACAACTTTTTAGTTGGATTTCTGGTACTTCTAGTGGAGGAAATTGCTAGTGTCTAGATACAATTCATTATGCTAATCAATCTTATTCTGATACTTATGTCTTCTCATTTTTCTTGTAGAACATTTGCCTCTAAGTTGGGTTTAAATTGTTTCTCCTGTATCAGATATCATGGCCCCTGGTTAGGCCTTAACTCAAAATGTAGAGCACTTCACTGATAACAAGTATTGGATATACCTACCCTGATCAGCAGGAAGTAGATAATAATTTGATTTTGTCACCCCTTATTCCCTATATGATTGAGGGTTTCCGACCTTGGCCAGGGGTGTGGTTAGTAATGAGCATTGAAATGCAAACCAACAATATGGTAAGGTCATGGGTTTTCTTGAAGTTACTTTTAAGGCAGTGGATAATCAGATAACATAGAAAAACAACAGGTGGGCAAACTTTGTGAATAAAAAGCACCAAAGAGAGTCAAATAATAAAATATGCAGAAATAAAGATTAATGGGGCTATTACTAACCCTTGGCAGGGTCTCCTGGGGTTGTTGTAAAGCTAGAGTATATGACCATAGGTGTCTCTATATATTTCAGAAATTTTCTTAGTGAAACTGTGCTAAGGTCAATTCCATGTGGTCAGTGACCCCAATACTCATATTAACATAGGATTGACTTATAAATGAAGCCCCCCAAACAGAATGACCACCATGACAAGCCTGGAGAGGAACAACAAGGGTCAAAAACTCCACTGATCAATGTAAATTAGAAGTTGAACCCCTGATTGGCAAAGAGTGGTGAAGTTAGACCCAGTTCTCAAGGCAACCATAAACCATCAATAAATTTGGAGACAGCACTGTTTTCTTTGTTGTTCTCTGCTAGGAGACAACCCACTCTCATGAGAGTGCTCTTTGTTTGAGCCTTACTTTACTTTTACTTATAATAAAGTTCTCTTGCGTGGTTTTTGTTTTGTGTTTCTTTGGAACAAAGAACAAAGGTTTGGAACTTCAGCTGCCCATTCCTGTGACAGGTTATAACCTTAACCTAATCAGTGAATTAATTCCTAATGGGATTAACTGAGTGGTAACTGGAGGCAGGTGGGGCATGGCCGGAGGAAGTAGTACATTGGTTTGGGGGTATATATTTTGTATCTGAGAGTGCAGTCTCTCTCTCTGCTGCCTGATCATCATGTGAGCCACTTCCCTCTGCTAGACTCTTCCTCTATGACACTTTGCTTCATCATCAGCCCTGAGGAATGAAGCTGACCTTCTATGGACTGACCTCCAAAACTCTGAGCCCCCAAATAAACTTTTCCTCCTCTATAATTGTTCTGGTCGGGTCTGCCAGTTGCAGCAGCAAAAAAGGTTGACTAAAACAATGTACGTTTTCCTTTATTTTATATACCATGATTTTAGAAAATGTTGCATTTAATTTTTTGCATTCAATAGTTGCATAACACTTAGTCTTAACTGTGATCCTTTAGTATACATTTAGTTTTAATCAGCAATTTTGGGTATAGAATATTATGAATGGTGTTAAATTTTAGTCTTTTGTGGTATAGTACTAGAAGTGGAAATTGTGAGACAATGAATACAAGGTTTTGGAACTTCTCGAAGCCTAATGGTGTATTTTATTTACTATTGTATTATCTTGAGTAATTAAGTCCTGAAGACTCATCAGGAAGATGGGCCAAACTCTTTAAACTGATTTGTTGGTGTATTATTATCCATGTGGAAGATTTATAGCTGAATGAAATGAAGCATGAAAAAGGTAAAGATTCATTGGAATAAGGAAGAGTAAAAAATCAGGGCTTGACCGCATCCCTTATGGAAATTATCAATTCGGACCTTTGGGAGACACAATAAAAAGCCTAAGAAATATCAAATTCATTTTAAATCCACTCATCTTTGCTTTCACAGTATAGACAATAGTTATAAGGAGTTTTGTTCCTTTACTCTATGTTAGGAGAAGGCAAGGTAAGAAATGTAGCTTTGTAAGCAGAAAGTGAAGTCAAAGTAATTCAATTTAATTACCTTGTGATAGATATGAGTAAATTTACTTCAAAGCAATTCTTCAGAAACACTGGTTCTATGGGGCCCGAGTTTCCAGCCATTTTCAAAAGAGCAATTCAGGTTTACATTGCATTTTTAAGGTTTTTTTTTTAACATCAAACTAGAGTTACAATATTAATTTTATAACAAATTTTTATTATTTAAATTATTACTAAGTTGTCACATAAATCTGGCCAAAATAAAATATAGTTAAATGCAAATCCATTTATTCTTACCTCACAGGAACAACACGTCTTTCAAGTTTGTGTATTTACATTAAAAAATCAAAAACCAATAAAACTGTGACCTTGGAATAATTATAAATCTTACTGAACCTTTTGCAGTTCTAAATTCAAGTTTAATTTTAGACAATGCTATTGTTCTCATATTGTATTGCATTGGTACTATTTATAGTGAATATTAAATTTGTAGGGTTTTGGTAGTGTTTCTTCAAACTTGGAAATTAAAAATAAATGTATTGCAGTACTTTAACTAAAAAGAAGCATGTATTGATAAGGAAAATATGATTCTCACGTTAGAAAATACCAAATTTATCAAAGCTTATTTTCATTATTCAAGTATCCATCATAATAATGAAATATGCCTAAATTCAAAACTGGGCAAGTCTTTCTACAGGACAGTGATCCTGGAATCCTAGCCTGGATCATTATAGCCTCTTCCTCCAGAACAAAACTGAAAGGGATGCACATTCTTTGTGGCTTGCACTGTCTGACTCAGGCACTGACCTGGCTACTTAATTCTGAGGTACATTTATCAGTTGTTCCCATCCAGTAGTTATTGCTGCCACCAGAATGCTTCGCCTGGTGGATTATTCAGTATACCAGAGCAAATCATAGAACACTTTCCCAGCCTGGGTTCCAAGAAAGCTGAGGCTGAGATGGAGATTATTAGCGTGCAAGAAGTTTTGTAGGAAGCTTTAAAGGCCAACACCTGTGGAAAGGATGTGGTAGAAGCAGGACTGGACAGAAGTTGAAGTTTGACAAGGTCTCAGTGGAGGCTGAGACCAAACTATTCATTCAAAATTATCCTCAGTGGGGGTTAAAGGCCAGGGCTTGACAAAACACGTTGATCCGGCATTATTCATTGTCTACCTAACTTGGGGGTCTGACATAAAATAGTGGTTCTCGAACTAGTCAAGCCTCAAAGGTGACAATACTTCCACAGGGGGAGAACAAATCCTTAATTTCTGAAGGGGAATCTAGGTAGTGTATCATAGTGTGCATCCTAAATACTATGAATTCATTCACAACTGGTTCTGCAGAAAAAAATTTTAAAAACCCTTCTGCATTTGTTCAGAATA